>NC_056736.1:46723367-46903367 GCF_019279795.1 Protopterus annectens
GGCAGAAGAGGTAGCTTACATCCTTCTAAGTTTGGAATTGCTGGTTGAAGGCTTAGTGTGTCTGTTATTCTAAAAGTGTCTTAGTTCTGGTTTGAGCACTTGGGCTTTAGCTCAGTTATTTCACATTAAGAAGCTTTGTGGTCTACACTCTTGAGGGAGGAGAGGGTAGTCTCTGCCCTTCTGACCTGGGAGTTGCTGGTTGAAGGCTTATTGTGCCTGCATATTTGAACTATTTTTTTCTGAAATTGTAGCACTTTGTTTGCTATAGTATAGAGTAGATTCAGACCTGCTGAATCTAGTTCTGTTTATATAACGTGAGCACTAAACCAGTCCATCTTTTGTTGGAGATGGTTCCCCTGCACCCTAGTGGCAGGTTGCTGGAACAGCTTTTTTATTGGTTAATTTCTTTAAATTAGTTTGCTTTCATTTGCTACATAAGCACTGCTTTTGTGTATGTCTGTGCTTGTTTTAGCAAAGCTTCACAGAGTTCAGTGACCAGCTACTGCTGTGCTGTATTTATCTGAACAATCCAAGGCATCTGCTGATCTCTGCAAAACTAAAGTAGAATTTTTCACTGTATATTGCAGTTTTGAACTGCATTTTTACCATATCACTGCTTATTTGAACTGTGTTTTTTTTCCTGAAATTGTTGCACTTTGTTTGCTGTAGCATAGACTAGATTCTGACCTGCTCAGTTTTGAGCTTTTTATTAGATAATTTGTTTAAATCAGTTTGCTCTTCTTTGCTACATAAGCACTATGTTTGAGCAGGTTTGCACTTGTTTTGGCATTATGCACTGCCGAGCAGTGGTGGGTACTCCTGGTGATTACAGACGTAAACACTTCTGTCTGCAAATTTTCCCTTACCACTCTGCTTGTGCTCCATCGGTGAGTTCTCATGATTGTCTCTCACTAACAGGTGATATATTCATCAAAGTTCCTGAGATAGCAACACAGATCCTACCCCCTGGCCCTTCATACTTTTTTGTCCACTTCTCCTGTCCTCTACTTTACCTGGTCCTTCCAGGCCTCTCCCAGTTTTCTGACCACATAAACTTGCCTAACATTATGGATGGACAATTTCCCACAGTTTCTCCAGAAAGCCTGGTCAACATGGACATCCTGAGTTAATGTAGCAATTGCCTCATGTACACTGGCAACCCACTTCCTCTAGTTCACACAAATTCATTATCCAAGAGATACATCTATATCAAGAACTGAAAATTCGGGATCTTTTGCTCACCAGTCAGCTCATCTGATACTAAGCAGTTTATCAGCATACACACCTCACCTCCTACACCTACTAAACCAAAAACACATAAACCTAGATATGCGGAGGTCCTTACCAGATTCACATAATACATCCTCTGCAGAACATAGTACACATAATATATCATACACAGTGTTTCACCCCTCAATCCCCTAAGGCATAACACAAAAACAAACATCTTGGTCATAGGTGACAATTGTGAGACACACAGATGTCCTTCTCACCAGACTGGATAAGGAAAAAGTAATGGTCAGCAATCTGTCAGGTGCCAGGATCCACTACATCACACACACACTCAAGTATCTCAACAACAGGCACATTTATCACACCATCATACTCCATGTTGGTGTGAATGACTTGAAATGTACCTCATTCAACTATATGAAGAGAGACATGACTGAGTTCTCTGATTATCGGTTGGAGGCAGGTATTCCCTAGCCTTAAGCAGCATTTTGCCTTTGCCTAGGATGATACCTCAAAACAAACAAAAAATAATTGACTTCAATAATTGGCTTAGTTTCTGGTATCATTCAAAGGGGATCCAGTATCTGTTAGCCTGGGATGACATGGTCAACAGACCCTGATGCTTTGCCAGAGATGATCTTCATCTGTCACTCCTGGAATTTCAGTTACTGGCTAGGGCTCTTGCCATCCCCATAGTGCCTTTTTTAGGTAAAGTAACAAGAACAAAATTTCTGACTTAGAAATACCCTCTAAAAACAACTTCAGCATTATGCTGCTAAATGCTAGGAGTCTAAATCAGAAAGTGCACTCACTGGAAGCAGTCCTCACCTTGGACGATGTTGACATTTGTAAGGTCACTGAGACTTGGCTTAAGGCCACGGAGAGCATCCCAGCTATACCAGGTTACATTTCCTTCCACAAGTTCAGACCATAAACTGAAGGCATGAGAACTAAAGGAGGTGGTGTATCAAAATTCATTAAAGATAAATACACCTCTAGATTGGTTAAACAGCATGATTCCCTTGAATTACTCCAGGTGCAATTGACTGTAGGTAAGACCCCTCTTCAGGTCATTGCCAGCTATAGGACCCCCTTCTATGAATCAGGGCATCCACTCAGCCTACTTGGATCTACTTAAGTCAATCAAGATACAACCAAACACCCTGTTTTTTTGGTTAATTTAATTACCCATCTATTGACAGGGTAAATTACATGTGTTCTAACTCACTTGTCCAAAGGTTCCTGGACTTTGTTAACTCCAGTGCCTTGGACCAGCTAGTTGATACACCCACAAGGGGTTCAAACATCCTGGATTTGGTGCTCACCAACACAGGGAACCACTGCATCACCCCCAGTGTGTGACCATCCCTGGTGAACTCTGACCACAAATCAGTCTCACTAGAAGTAACTATAGCATAAGATCCCCTTAACAACAACTAGACTGAACATCTCCAAGGCCAATTACAATCTCTTATGTGACAGCATCATACCTCTCAACTGTACAGATTTTCACAGAATGTCCAGAATTTGTGTCATGTTTTTGGTCTTTTTCTCATAAAATTGAGGTTTTCTGTCAAATCACTGGCAAATTATTGAGGGTTTATGTCAGAAAATAATGACAGACATTTCAGTTTCAGACTTCATACTGTTTAGAAAATTCATGCTAATGCAAAACCTGTTACTCTATCAACTTTCTAAGTTTGTAAGAGTGATATTTAAAAAGTGTCCCTATTTTTGGGCCTTCACCCCTCCCCCATTATTTATGGTTTTGTCCAGATTTCTTGCTCTAAGACGTAGAGAGGTATGGACAGCATAAATAGCTTCATAACCCCTCCCCTCACTGATGGAACAGACACCTATGTTGAGTTATGCACCAATGCTCTGTACTAGCACCTGTACAACTATAGTGACTCTGCTGTACCTGATAGAACCAAAGCAAGATCTTCAAGGAAATACAAACCTGCCTGGTGGACAACTGCCATTGATAGGCTATACAATAAGAGAAAGAAATTGTTGTCTAAAGGAAGGAAGGAACAGTCTCAAAGCTGGAAACACTCACTCCTCAACTTAAACAAGCAAATAAGACTCCTAGGGAAGTCCTCCAAAGCTAACTATGAACCTAAATTAGCTTCCCTAACTAAGGATAACCACAAGGAGTTCTTTAGTTACATCAGTAACCTCAATGTTAAGGCCCAGATTTGCACTGAACATATTGTTAATGGTGCTACATATACAGAACCTGTGGCTATAGCAAACTTGCTGGCTGACAGGTTCAGTGAAAACTTCCCTCCACTGTCTCCACCACCTATACCCCAAAGCATCCCTAGCACTTGTCCCCCACCTAGTTTTTCTGAGGACCAGGTCTTAAACACCCTCTCCAAGATCAAAAGTACAGCCTCTATGGTATCAGACAACATTGTGTGATGTGTTCTACATGGATTAAAACTGGAATTAGCATCACAATTGGGCAGGGTTTTCAATCATAATCTAAGCACTGGCTTTGTCCCAGCAGAATGCAAAACAGGTACTGTCATCCCTTTGCACAAAGGGGACACATCCATGAACCCCAGGAACTTTAGACCCATTAGCTTGGCCAGCCTTATCTGCAAAGCCATGGAATGAATCCTCATGGACCTTATTAACAGAGATATAGGAAATCTCCAAGCACTTGACCCCCCCCCCCAGTTTGGCTTTGTCAAGGTGAGATCATGCCTGTTAAACTTGCTGGACCTCTTCAAGACAGTTAACTAAGCCCTAGACAAGGCCATATCTGTGCATATAAGTCTATTTAGATTTAACCAAGGCCTTTGACACAATCCCCTACCCAGGCATCATTGATAAACTCACCCAGCTGGGTATCAACTCATATATTTTCAGGTGAGTTGCAAACTGGCTCACTCATAGAACTCATATGGTCAAACTAGGGGACTTCACCTCTTCCAGCAGGCCTGTAACCAGTGGTGTTCCACATGGATATGTTCTGGGGCCCCTACTGTTTGGAATCTACTTCTCTGAAGTACAGGCTAAAATTAAAGGACAGCGGCTGACAGAGTTTGCTGATCACTGCAAACTGGGAGTGGTCATTGAAACCCATAGTTATAGCAACATCCTGCAAGAAGGTCTTATGCAGATGAATGACTGGTGCCAAAGTCATGGTCTTAAACCTAGTGCAAAAAAATGCATTATCTCCCCCTTTGGCAAGTGTGATGTTTCTGAAAACTAGCACATTAATAGCAATACCCCAAGCATACAGTCAGTGGTGACAGATCTGGGCACACAGGTCGACAGCAATCTTAACTTCAATCTCCATGTCTCCACAGTGATAAGAAGGCCAATTTATATTCCTCATCATGTAAGTAATGGCATATCTTCTAAAAGAAAAGAGGTTATAACCCTCCTGTACTCTTCCCTCATCAGGCCAACAATAGATTACAACACACCCTTTGGTATGTTCCTTTCCAAACACCTGCAGCAATTAGAGAGATCACAAACATTCTTTACAAAGAAAATTCAGGGTCATCAAGATCTGTCTTGTGTGGACAGACTGAAATCATTGTCACTTTACTCTATGTCATATAGACTGCTCAGAGGTGACCTGTTCCTTGCATATAGAGCAATCTCTGACACAGCCTTAATGGAAATGTTGCACATTCACAAGTCAAATGACACACAGATTACTTGCTTAAAGGACTTTAACCTGATATGTGACATCAACAGAACTTGCTGGAGAGACAGATTTGTATCACAGTGGTTGCCTCACCTTTGGAACAAGCTTCCTAATCATGTTAAACAAAGCCCCTCATTGACACTATTTAAGTGTAATGTGAACAACTGGATGGGTAACCAGAAATTCACCACAGGCATTCCACTTGTGTCCCTCTTGGACAGGGGCAATATGTGCTGATTTTAGTGTCTGCTTGAACCAGACAGCCTTGGGAACATGGGTTGAACATGGCTAGGTTTGTAAGGGCCCAGTGGCCGTTAGCCTAGTAAACTCCTATGATCCTATGAACCAATGTTGTAGCTTAACATTCAGAGATTGATGGAGGATCATGGATGTTGATGCCTGTGACAACCCCAGCATATCCCTTGTTGGTCTCTAGAAGGTTCCTGTAGCTAATATTCTAAGTGCTATGCATAGCTTAGTTTCCATAGGTATTGGTTCCCCTCATTTTGCCCTTGCTGCCAGTTAAGGATAGCAGAGGTTGCAGAGTTCCTGTAGTATGTCTCTATCCACCCTGTAGCACTCTACTATTTCTTCCTCATGCAGACCATGAAAAGGTTAATGGGGTCTAAGCACCCTTTTTCTTCTTGGCTGAAATCTATTAGCAGCAGCACAGATTTAGACCTATTGCACATACGCATGCAGAAGAGCAGCAGCAGCCCCTAACATTATTTCCTTGTAGAGTAGTTTTGATGGCTGTATTCCAATAGGCTTAGGAATTTGAGGCCAAAACATGCACTAAGTGAACATGATTGCTTTATAGTTTCTTGAATAGCTCCTCCAACTTGGATTGGTTGATTAGCATACAGTTCAGCTGCTTATGCTATAATTAGCATATCATAATGTTTGTGTGGCTTTACATGCTGTGTAGAGCCATTTACTGAGCACAAGTCAGCACGCTACCATGTGCGCATCAGGGTGCAACATGCATGTGGTTTTACCGCACCATGTAGGTTTTATTGAATCCAACCAATCACCTTTCTGGTACTGCTCAGTAAGTACTTTATGGCTTTGAAAGCCAGCAAAATGCTTAGCATTTTTTTTTTGTATTTTTTTTGTCTGTAACTAGAAGTAAATGGAACAGATAAAGCTCCATGCATTACACAGAATTATGATCTACTAACCAAGTATAATCCTTAGTACTTAGTTCTCTCAATATGGATTCTAAGATTCACCTCTCAGTCTTCGGTCTTGAGATGAATTCATTGGCATCCAGGATTTGAACACTTAAGTCACCCAATCATAATCTTCTGTATTATAATTTAAAATATTGTTTGGATAGTGTGTTACTCACAATAGCTGATGTAATATCATCCTGATTCAGTGAAACAGTTCCATGTCTTTGTTTACTTCAATTGTGGTTTTTATTAGTTTTATAAACATTTTTAAATTAGTTCGGAATCTAATTATATCTGAAAATGAGAACTGAGAAGCAGTCTAAAGTTGACAAAATAGTAGTTTTCAATAAGCTGAGGTGATAAATGCTTGCAAAAAACCCAAAATATATCTGATAACTGTAATCACAACAAAGCAAACACTGGATGATGACAAGCAGAGTTCTGAAGATTTCCTGATTTATTTGTTAGCAAGACAAAAGCGTTAAACTTGATTTTCATTTGGTGTGTAATAATAAAATATTTATTATCAACATTCACATTTGGTTCCTGTGGCATGCATTCCACTTTGCTCTAGATTACTTACCTGGGTATTGGTGTTTTGGTGCACAGACAACTTTTTCCTTCTTTGTTAAAATCAGAAGGCGTAATATGAATTGCATGCAAAAATATATAATTTAGGAAATAGGTTTAAGCATTTTCGTCCTTGAATGTAATACAGTAGGAGTTATTCAGAAACCTATAGGAACAATAATTAGCTGTTTAGAAATACACTTAAACAAGGTCATGTGATATAGTCACTTTATTACAATATTTGAAATGTAAAAACCTATGACAAACTACTGTTAATGCACTTACTACATCCAATCGCATAATATTAACACACCATGCTGTACCTCTATGGTACCACTTACAGTGCAATATAATAGGGGTATGCAGCAGGTTGACAGTGTTGCAGCTATCTTATGTGCTACTACCCATAAACATGATGCACATACTTCTGAGTGTATGTGGAAAACATTGGAGTGCAAGGGTAAGTCTGGATTGAAATCATGCTCATTACAGCAGATATCATACTGAGTGCATGCTATAGTTACATCAATTAGGTCATTATCATGTATACATATGTGGTTTGTATGTAATTATATGTATTGCAACATAGAAACACAACAAGCCTGATATATGCATATCACATTTATAGGCAAATGTGTGCAGTGGCACATGATAACTTATATATATATATATATATATATATATATATATATATATATATATGTCTATTACCTGTATAAGTAAGAAACGACCATTTTCAGCAGAGATCAATGTGTGTGTGTGTGTGTGTGTGTGTGTGTGTGTGTGTGTGTGTGTGTGTGTGTGTGTGAGATGTGATGCTGGATGTCTAGAATCATATTAGGCTTAAGGTACTGAAGTGGCACACAAGTTAGCTATGATATTTCAAACATTTTGACTATCATGGAATCATTTGTCCTTCCCTTACATTTATATGCATAAGGTTGCATATATCTTGTGACCCATACATGAGAGTTATCGTATCAAAGTGGGATCTACGCATGCATAGAGGCATGCAGTGCATTTAAAATAATATGGTTAAACCATACCTGTCAACTGTTCAGATTTTCGCAGAATGCCCAGAATTTTGTCTCTATTTTTTGGTCTGTTCCTCATAGAATGTGTGGTTTTCTGGCAAATCATGGAGGATTGAGGTCACTAAGTAATACTTAATAATGACAAACTTCTGAGTTTCAGACTTTATATCTTTCAGAAAATATATAATGCAAAATCTGTCATTCTAGCAACTTTCTAAGTTTATAGGAGCAATACTTAAAATCTGTCCCTATTTTTGGACATTTGTCCCCCATTATTTTTGGCTTTGTGCAGATTTCTTGTGTTGAGAGGTTGAAAGGTATGTGCTTAACAAATGTTCCTGTGTGTAACTGAAGTTCAGTAATACTATTCAGCTAGCATTGTGCAAAAAAAACAATGTAATTCTCCATTAAGGTATAAATATCTGTGTACTGCTTTGTGTTTAAAGGATTACATTTTACTATCACATGCCCAATAGAACAAGGCAATATTATAATGTTATATTTTTTTCTCTGTGTAATCACAGGTGTAGAAGAAATGGTGAAAATCATTGACTCATGGCTAGATGCATGCAATGTTTAGAATGATAACAGCATAGGAGAGGTATATATTGCTTTATGCACTTTTCTAATAATGTATGTCAACATATTGATTCTTTCATGCTCACATGAAGTTATAAGCATAACATGACATTCATCAAGCTTTCCCTGGTTAATTGCTGTGTAAGCTTGCCCAGCATCGATTGCTCATAATCCCAGAAGTTATCCTGCATATCATAATGTGTATGGCATGAGTGGGCTAATTTCCATTATTTCTGCAGGTGTAGTACTGTCCCATGTATGTTATCATTAAAAAAGTGACCCTCTGTGTTCCTGAATGTGTGACACTGCCCTTGTTATGTTGCCACACTGGAAGGCACACAGCCATGGCACACCAACCCAAGTTAAACATGAAAGAGATCTGCACATTGCATTCATAATTATTAGCAAGCATTGTTTATATTTTGACATTCATGACTTTTTAGAATTACTAGGTCCTGCAGCTAATGTTTTGCATGGTACATGATATGAGCATTCCTGTGGCACCCTCCTTAACAAGACCATGTTATATATGGTGATCTTGTACGAGAATTAGAGTTGTTAAGTTATAAGGGCATGACTCATGCATACATTTTTAGGTGCACTACCTGTCTTTTCCTGCTAAATTATGTATAGGGAGTATAGCGTATTATATTACTATAATGTAGTGTGTAATATACATGTAATGTACATGTGCATGCTTGGAATGCATTTGTAAACATACAAGATATCTCCCTGTGGTAATATACCTTACTGTTACTGTCAGCTGCTTTGGATTCATATTATACTGGGACGTGTTGTCACACTAATCATAAAGTGACCAGGAAACATTTACAGTAGAATGCAGTTGCCTGAATTTACAGATGATATACTGCAGTTGGAGCTGTTTTTTGTGTTTCTTGTCTGTGGCATGTTCACATAAGTAAGTATAGGTAGTAAATACCTTACTGTGCATGCACTGTTTTAGCCCCTCCCATCAGCAACACCCATTGCATTGTGCAATGCTGTTGTTGCTGCTATGTTATTATGTGTACAGGCATCATTTATATAAGGGTGACATGTTTATTTGTCACAGTAGGAGTGACACTATTGTGGTAGGTAACTTCATAGCAGTGACATTGATGTTATATGCAGCATCATGGCAGTGGCAGTGTTGTGGTATGCAACTTCATAGCAGTGACACTGATGTGGTGTGCAGTTTCATGGGAGTGATGTTGTGGTATGCAGCATCATGACTTGATATGCATTAGCCATCAAATGTGCTTGGCAGTAGCAGAGGCACTCGCACTAGGTCACTGATGGGTGGACAGCCTATTCTAATGCTGCTACCTTGTGTGTTGTAAGGCATTGACTATTGAGGTGATCAGTAAAATTATGGGCATGGTTACATAAATGGGTCATTAGTGTCATGGGAAGGGGGGTTGTACTCTACTATATTTTCAGCAATATGGTGCACTGTAATGTGCTGGAAGCATTTATGCAATATTAGCATGCAAGCTCATTCAGATGTCATTCATGTAGCTCCCTTGCACTCATTCATATGGATATATATAGACAAAATATCATTAATTTGAGGTGCATACTATTGCATCTTATGGTGTAGTGGTTTCCTTTTTTTCTGCTCATTACCTTACTATTTACATCCATTGCACATGTGAAGCTTGTTTTACAGCTGAGGATTTTGTGACACCATATGAACATTTCTGCCCGATGACATTGTAGTTGACACATGTGAAGAAGTCCATGGCTTCATCAAGCATATCTGCACTCACACAGGAGAGTGCACATTGTATAGAAGATATATGGTGTTCACTGTGGTTGTATGTGTGCAACCATACACCCCTGTGTGATAAAGTATGACCAAGCCCAAAGAAAAACTCAAAAAAACATTTTATTTGGACTTGACCATGCTGGTGGAAGATTTGGTGATAAAGTATGATGCTGGGTGTGCACTCAAATATATCACATGTATGCATGGCACCGCACCAAAATGGCCACTCAGTGGTAACACACAGTGTAACACATACTGTGTCTTGAATTTCTTATGGCTAAATGCCATATCTCTGAACTTCTTTGTTGGAGAACTCAAGGTAGATTAAAAATAATGGGAGATAAAGGTCCAAGATCAGAGACATTTTTTATTATTTTTGTTGTTTTAAATATTACTTTAATTCACTTGAAGAATTAAAAGAACAACAGGTTTTGAATTTACATTCATTTTTTCATAGGTTCATAGGTAGGTACTAAGCTATCGGCCCAAGGGCCTACATAAGCCTAGCCAGCAAGGTTCCATAGCTTATGCCACCCAAGAAAGTTATTTTCCTGTGCCACTGTCCAGCAGAGACACAGAAGTGATCCCCGGGGTGTATTTCCTATTTCCCATCCACTCATAAAGATTTTTCATGAAGAGTGCTAATTAAGAATTTTGCTTGACATAGATGGGTAGCTTGTTCCAGAGTATAGGAAGTATCTCGGACAGGAATCTATCCCTCCAGCATGTCCTGTTTATTGTAGTGACAAGGTTTAGGTCCCTAGAGCATGTAGCTCGGAGGGATGGGGATTTCCTTAGGTGTAGCATGTCCAACATCTCTAGGTTTGACATAGCTTTATATGTTAGGCAGAGATCACCTTGGAGTAGGCGATATGCTACGGAGTAAAGCTGGAGTTTTTTGAGGCAGTCAGTGTAGGGCATTTGTTTGAGGCCAGTAATCCTCTTTGTGAGGTACTTCTGTGGCCTTTCCAGCTGCTGCAGATGTCTTGTGAGGTACATTCCAAAAGGGGCATTGTACTCTATAATGGGTCTAATAAGTGATGAGTAGAGGCGAATAATGACCTCTTTTTTCCTGGATGAGAACCCTTTTATGATGAGGTGTGCCACGTAGAAGGACTTCCTGACTCCTGTGGTGATGTGACTATCAAAGGAGAGACTACTGTCCACCTGGGTCCCAAGGTCTTTTATCACACTTTTGGTGTTAAGTAGATTGCTGCCTTTGTGGTAGTTCATGGGTATAGAGTTTTTACCAAAGGGGATGACACTGTACTTTTTGGCATTGAGCTTGAGGCAATGGCTCTGACACCAGGCATCTGTCTCAGTGAGGCCCTTCTGTAGGACGTCCACATCATTTGGGGACTTGACTATGGCTCCTAGTTTGCAGTCATCAGCGAACATTGTTAGCCAGAGGCCTTCTGTGTTAGCCTGTACTTCAGAGAAGTAGATACCAAACAGGAGCTGTCCCATGGTGGAACCCTGTGGTACTCCACTTGTCACTGCTTTGAGGTCAGATTTGGAGTCTGCAACTTTTACAGTGTGGGTTCTGTCAGTGAGCCATTTGGCAACCCATCTTGTGACGTAGGGATTTATACCTAGTTTAGTGAGTTTAGCTATAATTCCATAATGGGGGATGGTGTCGAAGCCTTGACGAGGTCAAGATAGGCAGTGTGAACCACCTTACTCTCATCCACGGCTTTGGTGACTGCCTCAAAGAAGTCGATCAGGTTCGGAGGCATGATCTGCCTTTCACAAACCCGAACTGGTTGGGATAGAGCATGGAGGTTACTAATATCTTTGTTTATGAGTTCCATGAAGATACATTTCATGGCCTTGCAGACCAGGCTCGTCAGGCTAATAGGCGATAGTTCCCGAGATCAGTTGCTGTCAATAAGTATGAAATTCCATTGTTTAGCGTTACTGACCGTAGTCTGTGATTTACAATAAGATAAAAAAATGTACAAGTTACAGATCAAAAATATGAGGCAAAATCTGTGATCGTTTGCAAATTCGAAGACAGGTGAGATGTATGCCAAATATCTGTGCTAACAGAACCTTTATGCAGCTAATTATACATATTATGTTACTAAAACATACATTATAAAAAAGATACTTTACCTGTCATGTGTAGCATCAATGTGAAAAACTGCTGACATGCAGTATTCCTTTTTTAGTTAGAGGTCAGAATATGGACAAGGACATAATATATGATATTACTGCTTGACAAAGTATGTAGCTTGACATGCTAGTCTCACTCATTCACATATATTCCGATGACTATGTTACCGTGCAGGTGAAGACATGCACTTAAGAGCAATGTATGTATTAAGAGGCACTGAAGTGTAACAGTATGTCATATTCTATTACTCGTGCTGCCATCCAGTTTTGCTGGACAGTGTATGATATGTATATGAGGCTGTTTCCATGTCCAAATCCATTTGGGTTTTAATATCCTCTGCATATTTATGATGTATGGCCAAAGAACATCATGCAGTCTATGCCACAACTTATGCATGAGATACCTAGTTTCTGTTGCAACTGTCAGTGTTGTTATTGACAAGTGCATTACTCTCGTGTCCTGTCATTGCATTTCTCCATAATTGCATATTGCCAACCAGGTGCGTATCCATGCAACATTCACACATCACATAAGGAGTTTGCATGTAACTTACTCAACTCAATGCCCTGTTTAAATATGGTATGCATTATGCCATAGGTTTTCACATGATACATGTCAAGAACAGCATATAAAATGATTGCATTGTATACATAAGATTTACACATTTAGACTCACAACTTCCAACCTATACTCAGGTGAAGCAACAGAAGTGCAACATGCATCTGTAACATGTACATGGCCACTGCATGGGCATATACTACAATGTATGTTTCATGTTATGACTTTGTGATAAGTTTTCTTTTTTTGTATCATATAATATAGAATATCATGAGGAGAGCCCTCTGATACCATACTAAAATCCATGCAGAGGTCCAAAAGGATCCACATGTTTGACACTGAGGGAGCTAAACCCAGTGGCCCTGGCACCACCACCACTACCACCTGATCCCCAGGCCATTGTATGCACATGACATTCTCCTGATACTCAAAGATCACAAAGGGAATAGGTGTATCAGGTTATTTACAATGCCTTCTACGAGCAGATACAGATAATGATGCAGGAGTTCTTTGGTGTGATTGTTCTCTCCATGAATCAGGTATTCATGCATGTTGGTTCTGAACTTATCAGTATGGTTAGCCTAGCAAGGAAGGTCACCATCTATCTACTCTGAATATGTAGGACAGTTTTACATATAGACACCCCCCCCCACACACACACACACACACACACACACACACACACACACACACACACACACACACACACATCACACACACATACATATAAAGAGAGAGCTAGACTGACAGAGGGAAAGAGTAGTGGGCAGCAGCACAGACACTAGATTGTGCCTATGGGGGGAAGAGGTGTATAGACTAGCTGCTTTTGGCATAATCTGAGATACTCAGTGTCCTCTAGATAGGGGAATGTGGATCGCAGACTGCATACTGGGTAAGGGCTAGCCACCCAATGGTGTAAAAATTGTCTCAATGTGCTTTGGTCACATTGACTAATGTCACAAAAAATGGGCATGGGCATCTGCAGGTGATAAGTGGATTGAGGACCTGGCCTACTCTGATTTATGCCAGGAACTCATGCTATCAGTGGGAAAGGTCTATGGGCTGCTGGGTCAGTAAGCTACTGGCCAGCTGGTGATCAGTTGCCTAGCTTAGGTTACCTGAGATAGATCTGTTGAGCAAAAAGATGGACATAAAAACAATTAATATGAACTAAAAGACTGCTACATTTAATATAGGTTCACTGACAGGACACATCTTGGAAGTGGATGACATGATAGTAAGGGGCAGGAAATGTGACATTCTCTGTATCTGGGAGGCAAGATGGAAGGACAGTGCAGAAAAGCCACTTTGTCTTGGGATATAGATTCTACCACTCAGGAGGAGGGTACTCTATGGCGTGGAATTGTGGTGAGAGAGAGGCACATCAGAAGACAGTAATAGATGCCCTCAGAATTAGTGACAGTCTAATGGAAATCAGACTGCATTATAAGGCTAGGACAATTTTCATAATTTCAGTCTGTACCCCACAGCAGGGTTGTGATAGCAAGAAATGGTATACAATTGCAGAATCTACTAGATAAAGCAGAATAACATAAGTTAATGTCGATAATGGGGAACATGAGTGCACATATAGAGACATGCAAACAGGATATAATGATTGCCTGTGTCCAAATGTATAGGGCAACAGTAATAAAGAAGTAGAGGCCGTTCTACTGCTGTTTAGTAAATGGGTCAATGGTGGCTAAGACATGGCTTAGCAGAAGAGACACTTAGGCCATATACAAAAGTGGACAACATACGACTTGGGTAGACTTCTTCCTAGTAAAGAAAGATATTGTGGTAGAATCAGTAAAATATTCAACCTACAGAAACCAGTGGTTACCAAAATCAGTTGCAAGTGGTGGTCAGATGCAGTTCTAATATCAACTGAGATTAGGCAGAAACCCAGAAGGTGAATGGAGAAAAAAAAAAGCACAAGAGTTCAAGGAAATGCTCAGGGATGTAGCACCTCGTGAGGAACAGAACTGATATTCAGCCAAGGTAGGTATGGTAAAAAGGAACATAAGGAAAGCTTTTGCTGAAATGCAGATGTCCAACAAGTCATCAAAATAAAGAATGAGTGCATGAAAAGTAGGAGATAGAAAAGACAGCCAAGGCTAAGAAGGAATACTGGTTAGACAACAAAGAGTTTAAGAGAACAGTTGCATTAGCAAAAATCAAAACAACAGAGGCAGTCTACCAGCTTCTGCAAAGTGACTCAGAATATGATACTACGAAATGAATTCAGGCTGGAAAGCAAACACAGAAAGATAAAGAAGATAGTCATTACACATCCTTCTTGACAGATGCCAGTAACAAACTGCTCACCAGTACACAGAACATCAAACACAGATGGAAGGAGTACTTCCAGGAGCTTCTGAATGAAGAAAACTCCACAAAAGTAGTATTGCCTCAGACTCAACCTACAGTGACAGAAGAAGAGGAGCCTACTGCAAAATAAGTAAGAATATTGTTACAGAAAATAAAGTCGTGGAAAGCAGCAGGATTAGATGAGATCATTGCAGATATGATCAAGATGTTGGATACTTTAGGGGAGAAATGGCTCCTGAGGTTACTCATAGTAGTATGGAGGGAAAGGCATATCCCAGATGACTGGAGAATTAGTATTCTACATCCAGCTTACAAAAGCTCAGGGGACATTCACAACTTTTGGGAGTAAAGAGGTAGCAAACTCATCTCACACTACATGAATGTTCTGGAGAAGGTGATTATTAAATGGCTATTCAGAGTGGTAGAAAGTAAGACTGGAGATGGGCATTCAGATTCAGATCAGGATGCAGCACAACTGACCCAATGTTCGCAGTGAGACAGACAGTTAAAAAGTAGCTAAAAATAAGGAAAGTGTCCAAATGGGCATTCCTAAACTTGAAGAAAGCATCTGACAAAGCCACAAGAAAGCTGGTTTGGACATGTCTACAATGGTTTGAAATCCTCAAAATATCAGTAAAATTAGTGCATGCTATATAGAAAGACTCATTGACACAAGTATGAATAGTTTTGGACTCAGATAGGGGTTCCCAGTGTGAGTGAGTGTGCATAATGGTTCAGCTTTGGGCCCACTGCATTTCATATGGGTGATGGACTACATTAGCAAACAGCTTGGAGGGGACAGATCAACAAAGCTGCAGTAGGGAAACAATGTGATATTATAGGTAGTTTCTGAACAATAACTTCAGCAAATGATATGGGGAATGGAACGTACAACTGAAGGTGCAAGGGAGTACAGATGATACAGTTGTAATGGCAACAAATGGAGAAAATCAGAAGAAGCTGAAAATTGAGATAGATGTGGAGAGTGGAAGATCCATGTATTTGGGAGGGTGAGTTGAGCAGAAGTGAAGCCTGAAGGGGAAGGTTGAACCTAGAATCAGGTGGGCTGCAGCCAACTATTACAGAGTGCCAGGTGTAGTATGTGACAGTTGAAAACTAAGGAGTACAAAACAGTAGTATGACCAGTGTGTCTATATGGTACAGAAACCTATGCACTGAAGGCAGAGCACTTGAGGAAATTAGAGCTGATGGAGATGAAGTGCTTGCAAAATCCCAAGTGGTTCCAATTGCAGAGGAGGTCAACGAGAACTGACTATGGAGGTTTGGGCATATGTACATGAAAACAGAAGACAATCTGGTGAAGAGGGGCTGGGACAGACAGGAATAAGGCAAGCGGAAATAAGGAAATCCAGCAAAGAGATGGATGGATTTGTGACAGAAGACTTGTGACAGTCTGGCATGACTGTCAAAGAAGGTAGGACTGTGTCACTGAATTGAGAGAGATGATGACAGTTAATATGACACCCAGAGACCATAGAGAAAATGGGAAAAGGGGCATTGATGATGATGACGAGAGAGAGAGAAAGAGAGTGCTGTTTGAACTGTTTGAGTGCACAGTTGCTGTCAATTGTTACTGCAGGTGTAATTGCATATATAGCTCATGCTAACACTACACCATATATGCATGTCTTCCTGTGATCCGGTCTCTTGGAAGATAACATATGTTTACCGGGTTGTTTTGATTCATTGTCCATTCTGTGTCTCTGAGCTATGCTCGTAGAAACATGGCAAAACAATAGTCATCTGTGTGTGTGTGTGTGTGTGTGTGTGTGTGTCTGTGTGTGTGTGTGTGTGTGTGTGTGTGTGTGTGTGTGTGCCAGCATCTATGAGTTGTATAAAACACTGCCCTTTTACAGTGTTTATATGAAGGTACTTCTACACAGTCACTATTAGGGCAACAGGCATTAATCATCAGTATCACAGTTATAGTGAAGGTTGCCATTGGCATGTATATAAAATATGTTATGTTACATGATACTGCTGCATGACACATAGTTGTCAAATGTGAGGCCATGGATCCCCATGTACTACAGGCACTGATCACATGGTACATTGTACCATCCTTGCTATGCCTTACATTGTACCATCCTTGCAATGCCTTGTGTGCAAGAGGTTCTCTGCATCTGCTTTGATGAGGACAACTCAGAGATGGCAATAATGTTCTCTTCACATGCATATGTGTACCACTACTGTGCTTTCGAACACAATATGTGCCATCGCATGAACTGAGACACATTATGTTCTGTGTACTCAGAAGGATGCCTTGCCATGGTTGGGTGGGTGGCCTAATGGTTAAGGTGTTTGCCTTACAAACACAAGGTGCAGGGTTTGTGCCTAACAAGGGATAATTGGCTAGGCTTAAAATGGCTCGCAAGGGCAGTTAGCTTAGAACTAACCTATGAACATACCATCTTTGATATGGTGATGTAAAGGCTGTCATTATAACTGTCCTTATCTGGATACGACCTGTGCATGTAAGATCACATGTAAGTCCTGACACCATTTACAGTTGTCACACATATATGGTTATGAACATTTGTGTGAGGTTCCCCACTGGCATTGCACTGTAATGCTTCCTTGTGGCTGCTCCTTCTGCATGTGCATTGTCTGTATACCACTGTCCTTGTATATGTCAGCTTTGCAGTTGCAGGTATGCTGCATATGAAGATTTAAATTCCCCATGTGTGTTTTTCTGGGTACTGTCTTTACCTGTGGCAAACATGCACATGTATGCTGTGTTACTCATTGCTGACAATCATACACTGTTTTAATGTGCACACTTACGGTTTTAACTCTGTTCCACATAGTATTGTCCATCCTCTTAAATGTCATGCTGTGCTGGCTATGGGCTGTCACAGTTTTTCTTCTACGTGTTTCCCTTATTGATCACTGGCTTGTAATGCAGATATGGAGAAAATGTTGAGTGTTAATGCCCTTCTTCCAGCCATATCATATATTTACTGTTTAGGCCATGCAGATGAGTAGATTTCACATTGCACCCTTGTCAACTGTTGCCATGGTGGGGAAAAGAAGACAGCCACTCTGTGTGCAAGGTGTTAGCGGGAAACAATCAGGAGATGCCAATGATCTTACAGCTGTACTAGTATTAATTTCTATACCAGTATGTCTAAATGCCAGTACAGAGCCATATTTCAGTATTGCTTTGCTGCAGTACAATGTGTGGTAAAAGGTATAGCAGTTAGAAAAGATGTTCTTTTTTTTTTTTTTTGCACTTCAGTTGAAGGATGGGGTGCTGAAACATGACTTTTTATTGTTCCTCAACAGTTGAGAAGTAGAGATGCCAGATCAGTGAATGGCACTGGGTATTAAATGAACCAACTACTGCTTTGGTTTCACACATATATGGGGAATGCACACCTGGCTGTGTACTTGGTACCTTTATTGACAACTGAACAGCAATATGGAGCTGCATACCATGGGTCTAATAAAGTGTATATATTTACCAAAGTAATTTTGGTGGTAGCCACTTTTGTCAATTTGTAGTGCATTTACATGACATAACATATTGTTACACTGTAGTGCATTTACATGACATAACATATTGTTACACTGTAGTGCATTTACATGACATTACACATTGTTTCACTGTATAGTACTGACTTAGTACTGAGAGATCATTGCCTATGACTGATATGCTGATGATGCACATTGTACTGAGCTCTGTAGGCTATGTCACATGAGTGTGGCTCTGTTTACTCATTCCTTGTCCAGAAATTAGCCTCTGTGTCAGCTAGTATGTCTTAAATAGGATGGCATTGCCCTTTTGCCATACAGTCCTTTGCAGCACATGTGTCTATGGGACAATGTTTCACAGTGATACCATATAATGATGTGTATAGTTATTGCATCCTTGCCCCACATGCAGAAATTCCTTCACTAATCATGTGTTTTAAATTTGAATGATTTTCCTTAGGCATGCAGTAGTATTGTGGATATTGTGATACACACACTAGTGTCTGTGCCTATTGTGACCCATGATATGCCATTTTATTTCAGTAAAAGCATGATGAGTACTTCTGTCATGCTTTAGTGAGATGGCATACTTATTTTAGAAAACCATACACAATGCATGAAGTTCTGAATACAGCTGTATTGAGCTGTACTTTGCAGCTGTCCTGACCTATATTGAGTTCCTATGCTGACCGACTGTCAAGGTTTCCTTGACCTGAGACCAATGTTAACCTCTTTCATGTATACAATTGCCACTCTGGCTACTTAATTATCCATGCACATCACTATAAATTACTTTATGTGTAATTAGTTACAAAGAACACTGCAATGCTTTTCCAGTGTTTCAACTGCATCCAGATCCATCCAAGCTAAGAATATTTTCTTTATTAACTGCACTTGTACTTGCTTTACACTGTGGTTACTATTGTATTTGAGCATTTTTAAAAGCATTTATTTAATTTTGTGGCAAAAACAGTCATTTCTCCGTTTGCTGGCTTTTCTAGCTTGGTGTGCCCCCAAATCTCCATGCAGAAGAGTGAATTATCCAGGGTCATAGTTGTTTGGCAGGTGTTTGTTGTTTAATCTACAATTGAGAGCCAGTTTTGCTGTGCTTTTAAATTAAGAAATTCCAGCATAGTTCATCTTTTGGCAGAAGGAGTTTATCTGTTTTCTCTGCACTGGGAAGCACTGCAGGAAGCTCAAAAGGTGTGGTTATTTATTGGATAGAGGTCATAGGAGTCAGTTTTCAAGCTGTTTTTTCTCTCTACAATAAATCTGACAAGCTTGCAAGGCTCTTTGTTCAATTACAGGGAATGCAGCAATGTTTTTCCAGTGTTTCAACTGCACCAAGAGCCATCCCAACTAAGAAAAGAATATTTTCTTGATTTACAGAACAGATACCTACTGTTTTTAACATTTATAAACATGTTTAATTTTGCTGCAAAATAGTCATGTCTCTGTTTATTGGCTTTGCCAGTTCTGTGTGCATCTAAATCTCCTTACAGAAGGGAGAATTAGCCAGGGACTTAACTTTATGACAGTTATTTGTTGTTTAATATGCACTTGAGAGCTGCATTTGCTGTGCTTTTTAAATTATGAAATTCAAGGATCTTGTGGCATAAGGTATTTACTTGGTTTTTCTGAGTTGAGAAGCACTGCAGGAAGCTCAAAGTATGGCTGTGTATTGTCTAGAGGGCGTAAGAGTTAATCTTTAAGCTTTTTTTACTGTTATAAATCAGGCAAGTTTGTGCAGAGCTGCTTTCTGGGCAGCGGTGGATACCAGTGTCATATATAGTAGCAAACGCCAAGATAGTAAAATTTCCCTATAAAGTTAGAATTAGATCCAAACTGTATTAAATTGTGCGGAATTAACACAGTTAGTTTACACATCAAATAGTACTACCATATTCTAGCACATCTTACTCATAACCAGGGTTGTCAGATTTCCAAAATCATAGTTCGGGGTAGCCACCATTTCGAGAAACCAAAAAAAAAAAAAAAAAAAAAAAACAAAAGTTTTTTTTTCTTATCACCAAAAGTCATGTCCATTAACTTAATAGTACTTTACAAAAAAAAGTAGTATTATGCAGAAAGGTACAGTATCCTAAGCCTTGAGTCATACATTTAACCGAACAGGCAGGGAAATCCCCAGTAGTGGCTTCCCCTGGTCTGCAATTCTAATTCTGATTTTCTAATTTGTATTTCTCATAGATTTGTATTGAGCTCTACTGAGAGAGGAGAGAGAGAAGTGGGGTGGGGCATCAGCTCACACACTGAACCATGGGAACTGAAACATTCACATGATAACCAATTGTCAGGCTGTTGCAATCTCAGGCTACCCTTTGGCCTAAATAGGCACATTTCAATGTGAGAGTACCCACTTCTGCACAAACACAAAAGTAACACAACTGAAAGTACAGGCATGCCCTATGTTCATTAGCCACCAAACTACAGCTTTTTTCAGCATGGTTTGCCTTGAGATCCTGTAGTATGGGCATTGGGTTGTGTATCATAATTAAAGCTTTTGTGCTAACAGCAACAAGCATACTGTATTTCATGAAGTGTACAATAAGCACTATGCAATATAAAATCATATAGAAAAAGCACATCATTATGATGAATTTTAAGACTGAGTCCAGTTTTTTTAACAGCTTAAGGTACTAACACAGGTTTCAACAACGAGGGCACTCACAGCAATGGCATGGATCCAAATCATTACATTGCTAGGTGTTTTACAGCTAAGAAGCCAAATAACCCACTGTTTACCATATTTAAATAAATAACAGTTGTTTTTTATTACAGCTTAAGTAAAACAGTGTGTGACCACTCATTTATACAAAAGATGCAGACTCACTACCAAACATACCTGTTAATAAAGCCGTATGCATTCCGCATGTTAAACCACTTAACTATGCCCAGCACCTGTGCTGCTAATAGAATTAACAGCAAAAAGCAATTACTACACAAGTTTTATATTTGCATACTTAATCCACCCCTAATTCAGATGTACAACTACATTCTTTTCTCTTCCTCTCACTAAAACAAACATATTTAGCACAAATGCTAAAAGCATTATATTAGACTTGAACTAAGCTGCAAACCAGTTGAAGCTCTTTCCTATCCTGTCCCACCTCTGAGTTTTGTACTGCCCATAATTCTCTAAAAATATTAAGCTCTGAACAGGTGGACAATAAACACTTCAGTATCTCAACAAGAACACCGAAGTGTCATGTCTCAACATAAATGTACCCAATTGAAATCTGGAAAGTCATAACATGACATCGGAAAACTGAAACTCAGCCTAAAAAGCTAAAGCAGTATTACGTCTAACAGCTAGCAAATCAGGCAGGTTTGATTAAAAGCCGTTCTATAAAAATATTTAAAATATGCCAAAATGCTTTAATAGCCCCCCCCATCAGCTCCCATGGATTGTTGGTTCAGACAAGTGTGCGCCCCACTTTGCCTGCCCTGCCTGCTTTGTCTTGATTGGTTGTTTTTTGTTCTATGTATTCTTACTGATTGTACATTCCACCAAGCACGCAGATCTCTACTGTATATTTCTCCTTCCCCATCTCATTGCTGCCATTACTACCCAATGCCTTTTGATTGGCTTTTACTTAAGAGCATGCTCATACAAAGAAAGTTAGGTATTTCTGTACTATGTCTACAGTTTACGTTTATATTATGCGTTTGTTATGCCACCCGACAGTCTGAGCATTAGCTCTAGATGATTGCCACAAAGTAATATCTCATCCCATGTGCAAAAAATGGGAAAAGGGGTTGTGGTTGGTTTTCCTCCAGATATTGATGCACAAACACTCGGAGTTGGAAGCTTTTTGGCTCAATCGGGATTTTCAGTGCACAATGTGGCACTTGTGATTTGTATGTTAAACTCGGGACTATCCCAAGCAACCCTGCCAGTAACCCAAGAAGCTACCCTAGGAGACTCCTGTTAAGCCCCAATCCTTAATTCTAAACAGCCTACTCTATTGCAGTACTGGAAAACATAGATATGAAAATTTTAAATGTCTCTGTGGCCAGCTTGGTAGATATGGGCATCCTAAGGCAATGTAGCAATTGTCTGATGCTCTCAGGAAAACCAACAAATCTTTAAAAAAATAACATGATATGTGAGAAATGTAAATGCATAGCTTTCCTTTGAGGAATAAAATCTCACATACAAGTGAAGTTGTCAGGAATACCCAGACTACATCCCTCATGCACACTGCTCAACACTCACATAGATCATCTTAAGCTGAGGCACTTAAAAGAAATCTTCCTAAATGTCAAAGACCTGCAAAGCCACCTAATGTCAACACTGCTCCTCAGCAATCACTAATGCACACACCAAAAGTAACACCAAACATCTCACATAAGCCTGCATCCAATAGTTTCCTAAGAGCAAAGCACATAAGGCAAGCATATGTTTTACCTAATACTCTTGTCCTTTAGGACTCCATTGTACAACACAAAGATGCCCCACTCACCAGGTTAGATAAGGAGAAGATAAAGACTGGGTGCCTGTCTGGAGCCAGGGTCCACAATATCACGCATGCATTCTAGTTATTGCAGTCCAGGTACCAGAATGATTTTGTCATTGTCCATGTGGGAATAAATGACCTGAGATATACCTCACTGGAGTATATGAAAAGAGTTAAAATACATCTCTCTGAATATGTGTCACAGGTAGGTGTGATCTTTGCATTGAGCAGCATTTTACCTCCACCATAGATGATGACACAGTAGGGACATAAAATGATTGATTTTAATAACTGGCTTAGTTTCTGGTCTCACTCCAGTGGATCCAGTATCTGTCAGCATGGGAGGGCATGGTCAAAAGACCACATTGCTTTGCCAAGGATGGGGCTACATCTGTCCCATTTAGGCTTTGGGGTATTGGCTATAACTTTATACACTCCCTTTAGAGTCTTTTTTGGCTAAGCCAAAAAGACAAAACTGCCAACATAGTGAAAAATTCTACAAGCAAACTTAAGGTGCTCCTATTCAGTGTTTGGATCCTTAACAAAAACTCCACACCCTTTAAGCCCTCCATATTTTGGAGAATGTAGACATCTCTGCCTTGGCCAAAACATTGTTTAATGTCATAGAATGTACTCTAGAAGTGCAAGGCTGCTGTGCCTTTTGCACATTTAGACCAACAACTGCACAGACTGGGGCCAAAGGTGGAGGTGTCTTGATCTATGTTAGCAGAAACCATACCTCTTGGTTGGTTAAACAGGATGATACCATGGAAATCATCCATGTGCAGGTCACCCTATATGTCCCTAGAGTTTCACAACTCTTACCTAAACCCAGTAGAGGCATTCACCAAACACCCTCTTCATGTGTGCATTTAACTACCTCCTCTATAGACTGGGAAATGTACATTGCCTCAGCCTCACAGACACAAAACTTCCTGGAGTTTATTAACACAAACATCTTGGAAGAGAGAGTGCACACTCCAACAAGAGGATCAATCATACTCAATCTGGTACTCATCTACATGGGAGAGCATTGCAACCCCCACCCATGTCACATCCTCACTAATGAGGTTGGATCACAAAGCTGTCTCATTTGAAGTAAAAATCAACCCAGAAAATCCAGCTAAACCAGTAACAGTTATAAACAATTCAAAGGCAAGCTACATCATATTAAGTGATAGTTTGTCAAAATTCAAGGTCCCTTCAACCCCAAGACCACAGCTACCTATGCAAAATTATTCAGAATTCTTATGCAAACACGTGAATAGCTGCAGGGAGGCTGCCATACGTACCATAAATAAACCTAAAATAAACACTAAAAACAAACCCGACTAGTGGAATTCTCATATAGACAGGGTATATAATAAAAGAAGAAAACTCATGGCTAATTAGAGAGAGCAACTCCCTTAAAGACAAGTACTCCCTTATACAACTAAACAAGAAACTAAGAGATGTAATTAAGTCTATCAAGGTCAACTATGAGGTCAGTATAGCCTCACAGGCCAAGGACAATCAGAAGGTCTTCAACTATGTCAAGTACCTCAGAGCTAACACACAGCAGAGTGCTGAACTGGTGGTGAGACATATCACTTTCACTGATCAGGGTGGCATAGCAAGTCCACTGGCTGATATATTAAAGAAATAGAAATGTAAGGAATAATTGTTTGGTTTCTGATTTGCCAATGGGTTCTGAGCAAGTACTCAGGGTTATTTGCAATGATTCAAGTGACTTTAAAATTTACAACTGTACAACTAATTGTTACAATCTTGCGTTATTCCTGAGAAAATTGAATTTTAAATTATTGTTTAGAAACACTAACACAGCATTTGAGATAAATGTGTTAAGGAAAAGCAGTGCTTTCAATCCACATCTAGCTTAACCATTATTAATTTTTGAGAAATTGTGTGAATTTGATTTCAGGGACTTTATGAAACATAACAAAAGAGGGTTGACTTTTAATAATGTAAATGACGCTGAAACAAAAGTATTAACGGAATTGGTGCATGATAAAAACATCAGGGTTATGAAACCCAATAAGGGAGGGGGAGTTGTAATTTTGTCTAAGGCTGATAATGTAAGTAAAATGTATACATATACATATGTATATTGATGATGAATTCTATGAAGAAACCTCCCTTAATTACATAAACATGTCGTATAACAAAATTTGCTTCTTTCTTCAGGATATTGTAGATCAGGGCCAAATTACACATGGAGTATTTGATTTTTTAGAGGGTAAATTTCTCATTGTTCCTTCTATATTTGGCATTATGAAGCTCCATAAGAGTTTAGTCGACCACCCATGAGACCTATTGTTTGTGCTAGAACTTCCATCATGCACCCCCTATCTAAATTTACAGATGTAAAGGTCAAAGGATTGGTAGATGGTTATAACCATTTATATAAGAACTCATGGGATTTTTTGTCAAAACTCAGAGATGTAAGATATAGTCCTAATTTAGCCTTCCTTACAGTGGATGTGGTAAATTTATTTAATGTAATTCCACATGACCAAGGCATGGATATGTTTTATAATTTTTTTAATGGAAACAAGCATGCTAGATTTTAATGAGCTGAATGTCTTATATACCCTTTTGGAGTTAGTCATGAAATATAATTTTGTCCATATGGATAGTCATAAGCCTTAAACATTTTTTTTTCAAAAATTCATCTGTGTAACAATTCCTGCATTCTAGTAGAGTGGTTAGCTACTTGCAAACAGAGTATGATTACATTTTGCATTTGTAAATGAAAAGGTTTCCTAACCATGTTTTTTTTTTCTTTCCTGTTATGTAATTTAGTTAGAGCATGCATGATTGGTTCCCATATTGAATCTTAAATAGTTTGCTAATATCAATATTTCCTATTGTGGATATTGCAAGAAAGAAACAGGAAAGGGTAATCAGGGATATCATAAGCAGAGATGAGAAGATCACAATTACAATTAATTTGCATTGTGGCACCCTTTATGTTGTCCTGTACAGATTCCCTGAAAAAAAAATCCAGCTCTGTGCCACATATGAGACATAGCACTGTATGTGTTCCAAAATGACCTGAGTTCAAATAGCAGTTCAAGCCCTGCAAGATCTGTATAGGAGGGACATGAGAGGTACACTATTTTGTCACTGTGCCCACTCATTGGAGAGGATTTTGATGGCTTCCTTACCATTAATTAATGTTTTCTAGGAGTAGAAAGATTCAGATGTGTGTTGATATGGCTGCAAAAATAGGACGCCAGTAGCTATGACAGGACATATATTTGAATATCTGCTCCGGCAGGGAAGCATTAGTATCTCTCTCAGTGATGTGGTTGCCTATTTCATCACCCAGAATATATAGAATGTCCCATCTTGGCTGCCTTTTTGATACTCGTGTCACAAACTACTTTCATATGATGGAAGAACTAGTGGCTTTGGTGGGTCTCACCTATGAGTGGAATGAATGAGAACCAGAGATCTCACCTCAGAGGGGGACAAATCAGCAGCTGGGAAAGTAGATTGCTGGATGGCAGAAACAAGGGCAGAAAAAGACCAGGGAAAATAAGGATCAATAAACTGTATGAGAGAAAGCAATAAGTACAGATAAGAAACTCAAGGGGTAGGAGAGAAGGATGTAAATGGAAGAAACTCTGGGAAAATATTCTACTGTCTGTAAGCATTAGCATCATACTTTAGCCAGAAAGTAATCAAAATAGACTTGGAACCATGTATTCATTTTTTTGCATTATAACTTCCAATCATTTCATCTAGAGTTTTTTGCCAAACCCAATTATATCCCTAAGGTTCAAACAAGTGATCCTATCTCTATAAGTGTTATGAAGGAGGTGCAAATGGAAAACTGCTCAGTACAAACTCATTTGCACACTGGTCACATTCATGAGATTCTAGGTCTTAAAATGGATTTCACAAGTCAGAATGACATTGAAAATATGATTTTTTTTAATGTTTTGAAAACAACGTACAATGATATAATAACCACTCAAGCTATACACATACTGTCAGCAACATTTTGTTCATACATCAGAGCACTTTTACATGAGGACTTGTTTTTGTCACTTTGTTTGAACTTAAGAAAAATATGAAAACTATGAAAATATAAATAAACAGTATATGAGTGGATGCATAATATCTCTTTAGCTGCTACTAGGCATAGGGCAAGTGTCAATGGGTTGAGTCGCGTATCATGTAAGCTTTAAGATGAAGCATTATTTTAGAATTATTAATTTAAACAATAACAATACCGAGGCAATACCAGATGCCTAGAGGCATCAGTGGGAACATCCAAGAAAAACACTTGGATGCATTACTAGAGTATAATTATTGAAATCATTTCCACAAGATGGTATGTTTGATCATCAAGAAAGGCAATTCACCCATTTCTTGCTAAGCAGTATGTACATATTATATATCTTTATAAAAGATGTTTATACAACAGAGGTGAAGAAATGGAGAGGATCTAGTCATTTTATTGGATTGGAATGATGCTGATGAACCTGTCCATAGCAAATACACTGAATAAGATTTGTTTATATTATTTCCAGCACTCCAGCAATGCATCTTATTTCATCTTATAATGTCAAGGCTGAAGGTATCTATAAAGAGTGGGAAAATCACTAATGGTTATCTTTTGAACAGTAACAAAACTTTCTGGGAGCATAAGTTGCCACAAAGGGCTAAGTCTGCAAGCTGTAGTTCCTGTGGCACAGGGCTTGTTTCCCTTAACCCTCATTCACCGGGTCTATATTACAAAGTCGAAGTTCCGTAACTCCGAACACCTAATGGTCGAGTCATTATGTTCGAATTTACTGAACTATGACTACATAAAAAAAAAAAATAAAGAACAACATACAACAAATAAAGTGTTGTAAGCAGGAGGACAAGCCCCCCTGCACACTCCATGTGGGGGGCTGCACCCCCACACCCCCGCTACTTAAATATACCAATTCTGAGATCACACCACATTGAACATAATGGAAATCTCCACTTATGGAGATTTCCATTCAAACGCGCGAACATTTACAAATTCAAACTTATGGTCTCGACTATATGTGGTTCGAACTTGTAAACGTTCGACTACATGATAGGAACCCCATTCAGCTACCATCTGACCTTGAGCATGTCATTAGCCAAACATTGCTCCCAGATTGCCCCTGAAGAAAGATTATGCATCCAGTGGGACTACCTGGTTAACAAAGGGTCTATATCACGTGGTCTAAAGCTAATAATAGCAAATGACCACAACTTCGAAAACACAGGAACTCGAAGTTTTATTGTGGGGTTGCACTACAGTGTAGATAGGGGTATTTGCCCTTTCCTCACTGTAGTTCGATCTCAGAGTTGATATATATATTTTTAGCAGGGGGTGTGTGTGTGGGGGGGGGGTGGAGCCACCCACAATTGCAACTTCAAGTTCCGGTGTTTTCGAAGTTGTGGTCATTCTCTATTATTAGCTTTCGACCACTTGATATTGACCCATTAACAAATGGGTATTATTATCATAATAATCTTAGCATTTATAACTGCAGAAAACAGGAGTGCAGTGGGTCTGATGTAAAAATGCAAATGCAGAGGAGATATGTGCTCTAAATGTGACCTTAATAACATTATTAGTCTATAGTAGAGGTTCATACCTGGCTTGTACACATGCAGAATCAGGCTTCCTACAGACAGTTAAATTAATTCAGCCCATACTCCAGTCATCAGTTGTATTTCATAATGCAATTTAAGCTACCCTTTAAATAATTCAAATTAGAAATAAAATAAATGGAAAGATGTTAGTTGTGACTAGCATCATTTGTTAAGAAGAATTTGTATTAGACTGGAACCTTACCTATCAAAAAAGGCTGACAATGATAACATATAGTACTTAGCATGCCAATCCTGGTGTGCCTGTTGCAGTCAGTATTCTCATCTTGCTATCTCTCACTCACACTCATGTATGCATGCATGCACACTATACACACACACACACACACACACACACACACACACACACACACACACACACACACACACACACAATGCATGCACACATGCACACAAAACACGCTCTCACACAAACACACACACACACACACACACACACACACACAAATACACACATAACATATGATTTTCTTTTAGTTTTTCTTTTCATTTTATGCTCATTATACAGCAAAGTGCTGTTTAACAAGTGTAAAAAACAGCAGCAGACTTATTTTCCAGTTGGCATTACCTGTTTGATAAAACCCTATTGGAGAACATTTGTTCACCAGTCAGAATTTAATGTACAGTTTGTCTCTTCTCTAATATTTTCAAACCATGCTTTTGATAGTTGCATGTAATCTTTTTCTCCCACTTTCTC
The DNA here is from genome assembly GCF_019279795.1 of Protopterus annectens. Classification (NCBI taxonomy): domain Eukaryota; kingdom Metazoa; phylum Chordata; order Ceratodontiformes; family Protopteridae; genus Protopterus; species Protopterus annectens. The sequence continues at coordinate 46,752,715 of NC_056736.1, forward strand.
TTTTTCTCTCTACCTGTCTTTCCATTCCTCTATTACTCTAAATATCCATCTATCTATCTATCTATCTATCTATCTATCTATCTATCTATCTATCTATCTATCTATCTATCTATCTATTATCTATCTATCATTGGGCTACCTCTTCCATTTATCCCCATCCCTCTTCTCTCTCTTTCACTCTCTCTCTCTCACTCTCTCACACACACTTTCTTTCATGCTTTCTATTCTACCATATTGCAACAGTCCATTATCAAATTCAGACAGCAATCATCCATAGGCAAATGCATAGTTATACATATTTTCTACATTTGCAGCCCTGATATATAGGTATATTCAAATGTCTTGTTTCTTAAAAGGCCTTATTCCACATGTACTGGCCATGAGACTTGATATATTCTACTGGAGATTTTCCCTGTGCATTCATGGATGATATGAATTATAAACATTGTTTCACCTTCCACTAATAAAAACATAGAGTAACATTTAAAAAGGCAAATAAAACAAATAAATAATACCCATAAACATGTTCTTTTTATATACAGTAATTAGTAGAGTAATGATTAAATAAAATAACATTTTTATCTACTTACTTATCTATATGTTTACTAAGTGATCAAGAAGTTTTTCTAGAAATAGCAAATGATAATAAAATGCTTAACCGCACCAGGCAATCAACTATGTAACTGCCCATGTCTGAAATACATTTCATCGACATCAGATTTCTGGAATGAAAAAGTCTGGATGAAATGCTTTTGTGCATTGAATCAGTGTCTTCATTATGAAAACTGCTTTCTGAAAAAGAAGCTGATTATGCAAAATCATGCTTTTATCAGTACCTTCCTTTATGTAAAATGGAATGTCACCTTTAATTATTTTATTTTATTTTATTTTAGTTGTTTTCTTTTTACTTACAAGAGCAAGATAGTATAGCAGAGCTATACTTTTGTACACAAAGGACATCAGAGTACTAAAGATGTTGGCAAGCTTCTTCACATCTCTGTAGAGGAGCTGCTGGAAGCTACATAAACCACATGCATGCCTGGAATATATTATGTAGCACCTGCTTGTAAAGGAAGGTACAAATGAATGTGCATTGTTCCCTGCATCCTCCTATATAAAAAGGTTACCTTATTTACAGGAAAAAGTACTCTTTGTGTCACTTTCTCTTATGAAATGATTGTTTTATCTATCACAGTTTACAACAGAATATTTATTTATATACATTTGCAGTCTTTCTTTTTCCTTTGGCTGTTCCTATTAGGGATCGCCACAGTGGATCATCTGTTTCCATTTCTTCCTGTCCTCTGCATCTTGCTCTGTCACACCAACTACCTGCATGTCCTCTCTCACCACATCCATAAACCTTATCTTAGGCCTTCCACCTTTCCTCTTACCTGGCAGCTTCATCTTTATCATCCTTTTCCCAATCTACCCAGCATCCCTCCTCAGCATATGTCTAAACCAACGCAATCTCACCTCTCTGGCTTTGTCTCTAAACCGTCCAACCTGGGCTGACCCTCTAATATACTTATTCCTAATCCTGTCTATGCTCATCCCACCCAGTGCAAATCTGCAGTAATATCTCTTTATCTCTCACATACATATCTAAAGGGATATCATCAGCCATGTTTGTAACCTGGCATTTCTTGTCCAAAATTTGCATTTTGTGACTGTATACATGTTTTTGTATACCATTACACATTTGGTTGTTTTCTTTAAGTTTGATTGCTTGCAGTAATATTGCACTGCAGCAAAATGTCAAACTGTTTTACTAATGCTGTGAACTACTGGATTTGTATTTAAGGCACATGCCAACAAGAAAACATCTATAAGCACTGAATCCACTAATGAGATGGGACATATATTAGCACTTAAAAAAAACACTGCCATAATAAATAAGTAAATAAATGCATAGATAAAATAAAAATTGGATTTTTATTTTTGCCACAAGAAAAGACACCTTGTTGAGTTTACTCCTTACTTAAGAAACTATCTCTGCTGCTGCACAGCTGTATACAGAGGGCACAGGGCACATATTGAAACAATGTTTCCCCTCCTTGTCAGCAGAATTCTGCAACGAAAAATGGAATAATTAAGTTGCAATCACAATTCAAAGACCACAACATATTCTGCACAGGTCCACACCTAAACCGTTATATTTCCATACACAACAGATCCCATGTTTTGAACATACTTTCTACAAAAATCACATTAATAACAACTTTATTCAAATAAATGCTGTCCAGTTTCTATGGTCTTGCAGAAAAGGATTTGACAAAATTGGCTACTATGAAGTCACATGATCCCCATATATATAGTATGTTTAAGACTGACCTAACTTTACACACTGATCAATGTCAAATGTGTACTTCTGCTTGTTATAATAATATTCTCTGTTAGCTTACTGTTTATGTAAAAGCAAAATCTGAACCAAAACCACATAATAAATAGTCATTGTAGAGAAACAGTTTCAAGCCTGGCTTGAAGTCAATTTATTAATTTTAAGTGTTCCTAACATTACATTAATAAGCAGTGAAACATTATTAATATAATATATTTGTCAAGAGAATTCAAAGTACTGTTGCAGAGTTACATTTATTTAATATTTGTTTACCAATGCATTTACATAGGTGAACAGGTTTCCAAATGCCCGTGAGGACAGTGAATCACCATCATTTTAATAATGCTGAGAAATCCAGGGTAACAGAAAATGACTTTGCACACATTAAATGGAAATGCTATGTTTTCATTTATCTAAGTTGTTAGCAGGTAGCAAAAGAATGTGCCGGTAGTAAGAACTAATGTGATTAAGTATAAATAAAGCTGCACTGCTCTGTTAGTTATGCTTGTTCTAAACCAGAAATGCTCCTAATGGATTTGAGGAAGTCTTTATTTCCAATAAGATACCCTTTTGTTAAGTAGAGTGGGAAATATTAACTCCCAAATAGTTGTATACTCAATGTATCTGTAAACAACTTATTTGGATGCTGGAGCAGTCCTGTGATTATATTACACTATTGTTTAACAAAAGCAAAGAAAATGATGATAAAATACTAAAACATTAGTTTTGCATCATGAAATATCAGTAATTGCCACAGAAGTACAACATCTTTATTAAAAGTATGCATCTATTTATGCAGAGACAAAATGAATTGAAAAGAAAATGATGGGCAATCTGAGATATAATGCGTAAAAATGTTTATATGGCCTGCTTTTCTGTACTGCTCTATAAAATGAGTAACATAAATGCTTGTATTCAGTGCAAGCACTAACAGAAACATTTGGATCCCCATGAATTCCTTTCATATTGATTATGCTTGAAGAAAAAAATGACCTGCACCACAAGATCTCATACTGCAATCAGTACAAAGAGAAAGGCAGAACGTATACTGTATGCATCTGTTTTATCAGTTGCCTTTGAAAAAAAGCAGTGTGGCACAAATAAAAGTTAGACCAACAGCAGAGCTGCTTATCACTTTGCAGTAGATAGTGCCAGTTACCTGCTCCTATGTTAAAAAAAAGTAAAATTGTGCCATCTGTGGCTGGACTAGTTGATGAATCAGCAGAAGTTTTGCATGTCAGTAGAAAGACTATCCTAGATATCAGTTGCACAGGGAGACTTGACAAATTGTGTCAGCAAGAAAATTGTCAAGAAACAAATACTACTCCAAATGACATTTGAAATGAGTTTGCAGTTTTGTCAAACACTCCAAATTTGACTTATGTATATATACAACAGATTAGGATAGAAAACAGTAAAACACTGCGTTTATTGATGTAAACTATTGGTTGATGTAACACATCTTTAACATGCTTACTGCAAAGTTAATCATAATTTAAATGATCAATATAATGTAATGCATGATCCCTCAAAAATATGTATAAAACATTTATGTTTTATAATTAGAGGGGGAGTTTAGATTATGGGGAATGGATTTCTTTAAATATGCTAATGTATAGCTTGAGGAAGTTACATATCATGTAGTAGACCCTCCAAAATTAAGAGATGAAAGACCTCATGGAGACTTGTGATATAGCCACTGTGTCTACATTGCTTAGTAAGCATTCTGTCAATTGTAATGTTATACACTAATCCTTGTAACTTAGTTGATTTGCTCTTTGTTGCCAGTTCCAGGAAGCTGTTTTACTTTCACACCACATTTATTTTTTTCTTAATTTCTAACCTGAAATGTATTTTGTTCTCATTCCTTTTCATAAACATTCTTTGACAAATTGACTGAAAAGTTCTGTTTACCAAAATATACCTTCATCTTTACATTCTTTCTTTCAAGAACACAAAATCAGTTTAATTTATTTCTTTTCTACACATGCCTATCAGTCAAGCTTCCTGAAGGACAGTAGCTCACAAGACTGACAACTGAGCCTGTAAACCTTGGAACCTATAAACATATTCTACTAGCAATTACACAGCCCAGCTTCCATACAAAGAGAAGAAATGTTGAGCTGTAAAATTAGAGTGAAACTTATACATTCATTGACTGTGAATAATTTAGCTGGTTTTGGTGAATTCCTACTGATTTTTATGGATTGAAGCACTTGACCACTTGGTGGATTTTTTATGGAAAAAAGGCATTGGTGTGGTGGCATATTTCTCTGGTTGGTTTCCTCCTGATGTAATCCTTTGTTTGCATGCAGTGGAAATTGTTCACTGTTCTCATGCTTCTTAACTTTGTTATACATCTGATGACTTGTCTGTCTTCCCTTCTGGAGGCATTTGATTGTCTATGAAGAATAATATTTCACAATTCGCCCGCTTGCCTCCCACTAGACTGATAAATATCTGAAATATCTTCATCCTTCTCATAAAGGAAATGTATTTCTTCTTCTGTTTCTATCCTTCCTCCAGGATCTTTAAAATGAAATCTTGCTGTTATAAAGGCTGACCCCAGGATTTAATAAAATCCATGTAGGCAGTGTGTAGAGCCTACATGGAATGTTAACATATCTGTGTACACAGTTCCACCTCGGCAGCGCACCATGCATATTAATATTGTGGCATTGCTGAGGGAGAACTGAGGATCACGGTTATTGAATCAATGTAGGTAGAGGTGTATTGGTATTTGTGTGGCTCGGCATGGAGAGCAGCAATTCTAAGTGCCACCCACAGATAAGATAACAGACACCTGCCAGACATCTAAAAATAGAAATTGGATGTAATTATTTATTTAAAGGTGTGCTTAAGCATATCTAAGCATGTTTGTGTGGTGTGATGCAGTGCTCAGCACTACTTATAGGTATCTCAGTGGTATATGTGAAGGTATACCAGCTGTCTTACTATCCATGTAGCTTAATGGGTATAGTTACGGCTTCATGTGCAATAGATCCAGGGTTTGAATACATGGAAGGGAAAATAGGTATTTAATTTTGATATAGACATTATGCAGACAATTTTAAAATATGGCCCAATTGCAGTCTGCCAAGCTCTGCTCAGCAGTACTTAGATCTGCTAAGCACTATATAAACATGGTAGCTGCTGCCAATGTTTGCATACTGCTTGACTCTGTTTGGCTGGTTTGTGTGGTGCTAAGCTCTGCTAAGACTGTGTGAGTTTTCGTGTTTCTCAGCTCAGCTGCACTTGTTTGTGCTGTGCTAAGTGATGCAGTGCTTTTTGAATGTTGCCCAATGATATGTAAGGACAGGAAAACAGGCTATATTAATCACAACAGATGAGAATACAGCAGAATCCATTGGAGTTCTGTCACTGATAGTATACAATGCCTGGCGGTGGTGAAGGTGCATGCTTTGGCATTCTGGAGTCCATGGTCATGGTTGGATTCCTAGTTAAAAACCATGATGACCAGCTGCTGCAGTGCAGTTTCCAGGGCTCAGAGTGTAAGGCCAAGCCCTGGGAATGGCTGGCCAGAGAACTCACCAGTGTTACTGGTACGCTTGTCACCACCACCACGATGACCTGAAATAATGAAAGAGGGGGACTCTTGGACACCTGGGTCAAAGAAGCTTGGACAGGAAATGCCCCACAATTATGTAAGTAATTTTACCTCTGTTTTAACAATATGTAATCTGAATGTCTGCAAAGCTGGTATGCATAATGGTGTACTTCTACCCCAAAAGCTGCACCTGAGAGGGTTTGCAATGTCAAGTCTCATGCCAGGTACTTGGCCAGGTTGCGCTGGAGTGTGGTGAGTGTGGATGTATTATGCTAACAGTAGTGAAATAAGCAAGAAAGAGTAAAATATTAACTGCATTAAAGTATATACAGTAAAGTCTGTAGTGCAATAAATGTGAAATTAGAGTTGTATTGCAAGAAATGAATAATGCCAACTGCTGTGCAATAAAATATGAAACAATACCAATAACAACAATTAAAATAGTGTATATCAGGATTGCCTTGTTGTAACCATTGCAGTGCATCTATATGCATTCCCTCTGTAAGGTAAGTTGCTGCAGTTAAGTATAACACTGTTATAGCTGTAGAATGCCAATCCAATGGATGCAAATTGTATTGGTTAACTCATATAGTACTGTTCAAGGCTGTCTCTAGGCTAATATTGTTCGCATAATGCTTTGTTATCCACAGCCATCAGTAACAATGGTTTATTGGTGAGGTAGCCCACTCCATGAGCTGATATTGTTTGTTGACTTCATAGACATTTCAAATCGCTAACAATAAATTGCATACACCAACATTGTTTATACTGATATATAGCTTACCTACTGTCTGCGTTATGCTTGTATTTAATGCATGTGTGTTCTATTGTCACTGCAGTCTAGTATAACACTGTAGTAGTAGTACTACCAGCTCATATTTTGGTTCCAGGTGAGCTCTAGGCAAATATCAGTCAGTCAGTAATCAGCAGTGACTGAGTAGCTCAGTTTGTTAAATGCTCCGTATACACTACATTTTTCCACACACTGACCAGGGTTCAAATCCAGTGATATATAGCACTAAATATTACAGTGGCAGTGACCTATCACTTACAGATTCTCTCTCCACAGGAACTACAGGTAAATGGGTGAGATAGCCCATATTATGAGTGGATAGATGTGTGTTTAGATGTCACAGACTATTAAAACTGTTAGTAAAAATGTGTTCATCAGCAATGTTCAGTCAGAAATAAAATGTGTAAACCTGGTATGGCTGTATGCCTGGAGTGTCTGTTAAAAGTAGCTGCAGTCATTTAATACATCTTATGCATGATGTCCCCTGCAGTCACTGTTATTGGATTCTATCCCTCTTGCCTGCAAACCGAAGCATGACAGCTCTATTGTGTCTGTACTGTACACATACATGTCTCTCAAGTGTCACAATTTCACATGACGTAATTAATAGTGTGTAATCCATCTGTCACAGGATTACCATGGAAATGATTACCTAGATTGCAAAGCATCATTAAATCAGCCCACAGAACACATTAGTAGTATATATATCCTCCTGATGTGCAAGTCTTCTGTGTAGTTGTGTACCCACAGTTGTTACTCCTTGGCCAATGATGTCCCTTGCAAATAGCTTGAGAGGTATGTACATGCTACATTAGCTATAGGAGACCTGTAGTCATTGTACACATAAACAAAATACAGACATGTAGAGTAGATAGTAGTACTGTTGTCAAAGAAATAACCAGACATGTTACTAATGGACTGTTTTTTTCTCTCTCCCCATCCCTAATCTGCATTTATTTCTTATTGTTATTCATTGGTTATGGTTTACTATTAACATATGTTGTTACAATAACTGTATTTTGGGACATGTGTTTTATTATTGATTTGTTTTATAATGGTTGCATATTAACATATCTTGTTACATTACCTATTTTGTTGACGTTATGCTGTAACTGTTACTGGCATGCTGTTAACAGCTGACTGTTCTGTTCTTTATTGTTGTGTTTCACATAATATGCATTGATATGTAATTGGGTTATTTCCAGTGTTCTACCATGCTGTTATTACTAACAGTGATTTCTTCACAGCTAACCTAAACCTATTGCTTTATCTCCATTACTACAGCATGTCAGGGTAGGCTGGTTCCGGGTGATCTGCCTACCTTGCCTCAACTGGCTGAGGCATTGGGGCCTAGCACATCTGAGACCCAAATTGGTGGAGCCCCCTCCACTGCCCCTGCACCACCTGCTGTGTTTGGTGAGACTGCCTCAGAGGATGAAGCCCGGCCTCCCCCTGGGAGCACTGGTGGTGGGAGCATTGTCACCCAGACTGAACTACCAGCCATGGTGCACAGGATTGTTCATCAGAGCTATGAATATTGCCTGAGCTGGATTGAGGGAACAGCCACCTTTGGGGCACTGAAGGAGCAGTATCAACAGTCCCATGGGTGGGGACATGAGTCATGCTGCTGCTGTCTGGAGGCACGTGCAACTTGGATTCCACAGCTCCCTCCCCATCCAAGGAGTTCACCCACCTCAAGTGCCACATGCATCCCCTGTCTGCTGTCTTGTCTGTTTGCAAATTCATCCTTGACTACCCAGCCTACCTCTCCACATGTACCTAAGTCCCTTCCACAACATTCTACTCTCATCTTAATAAAAAAAAAAAATGGGCACCTGTCCCAAAAAAATATTGCCTTATACATAGCTCTCCATTTCGCACATGTGCCCACTGGACACAAGTAATTTGGTTCAATTGGTTTGCAACACAGTTATGTTGTCCTCACCCCTCTATCTAGGGTTGGAAAGTTCAAATTCATCTACAAAATCTGTCAAAGTGCACAGCTGTTGCTGTACAAAAATGGATAATTATGGCTCTTTCCTACATCCTTCCTGCATACTTTAACTGCTTTTCAATGTGTTTTTCCCCCCACTTGCCCACATTTCACCACTTTCCTATCTGCCCTTTTTCATTTTAGTGTGGAGCTGCATGCTGTGGTATGCAGCTTCCCTTAGCTCAGCTCAATAGAGCTCTAATGAGTATATGTGTTTATAACATTGTATGTCACGTGTACAAAATCAACACCTTTGCCATGTTTCAAACCCAAGCCCATCACACCTGCATTAATCTGCCACATCACGCAGATCTTAATTAAAACAGCTGTTTGCATCAAAACATAGTGATTACCACTTACAGTCATTAGCCTTGTCTCAGAGGAGCTGCGAGCTGTGTCACACCATGCAAACTGGAATTAATAATTAATGGGAAAAATGGGAGCATTCCTTGGACTCTGATTCAATTAGACACCACTAGACAACCAAAGACATAAAAATGGATGTAAGTGAGGCCTGTGATTGCAGGTAAATGTGCCCTTGTATCAGCAACATGTAGAAAGACACCTGCTAAGCCACAAATGGCAATGAACATGTTCAACTTGGATGCTGGTGCAGAAATACAGCCATAGAAAGGCTTGCACATACTGATGGAGGCAGACAATGTGTGTCACAGCCTGTATGTTTGCATATATACCTTGCAAATACACCTTCTGTAGCAAGGACTCAGTAGCTCATTCTAAATGCATTGCATGTAGTACATTTTGCACATACATCCCTGGGTTCAAATCCAGTCTTGTGTTGCAATTATATTATTGTGAAGATAGCAATTTAATACTGAGTCATGAAGTCTTTGTCTGCAGAGGTTACTGCTAATTAATGAACTACTATCCAGTTTTGCAAGTCAAAGGCCTGCAGGTGGGGAGGACACTGCACATATCTGTATAGCATAAATACATGTCACCTACTATTCTGTTATTGGCACTGTTGCATAACAGATGTACCTTAATCTCATGCCTCAGTTGGACTGTAAAGGGTAGCCTTACCCTGGATTTGCTGGAATGACAGGGCTGCCACAGCTGCCACAGTTACAAGTACAGCTTGTTGTCCTCCAAAGTGTTTACATTCTCCCCTATCTGTACTGGGTGTAGCACACACACCTGCATTTAAAGGTAGCTACTACACACCTACCATGCCTCCCAACCCCCTAGCACAAGGGATCTGGACACAGCCATACTTAATTGGGTGGACAAAGGTCCAGAGATTGGGACATATTTTACATTTTATGCCTACATTGATAGTAAGTTGATACAATAACATCTATCGCATTAGCATGCATACTCAGGGGTATGAAGTCTGACACTCAAATGTGTGTCTTCCATTACTGACCTCAACCCACAATGTTTGCCAGTAAATTGCCAGATGACCACAATACCATGGGACACTGACCACACATATGAGGTGAAGCTGTGGACATACTTCATAAATCTCTATAGTTGACAGTTATGGTACCTACCCTCTGCGATGCTATAGTCTCCACACCTCAGTAATGTCCATCTTAACAGCTAAAAAAGAGGCCCAGGTCTACATGAGCCACAGATTGGTGCAGAGACAATTACCTGCTAATGAGCAGTACCTTAAAAAAGAAAGCAGCTGGTTATGGGAACAAGTCTGTATGAGACTTACCTCACACAGAGACTGCATCTGCAAGACATTAACAGAAGCAAAGTTCAAAAAAGAAGTACTGCACTCAACCAGGTATGTAATTGATTTGTCCATATAACAGGATGCAGATGGGGGATGGGGATATGGGGAATAGGAATCATAGCAGTAAGCCTGTCTTAGACCTATGGTAGTGAAATGCCATTGATACTCAGCTGTCTTACACCTACAGGCATGCCTCTCAAATGTCGCTGATTTCCACTCACATCTTAGCTCTGTCTCCTTTATTCCCTCCTACAATGGATGGCTGTTGTAATGAAGCTAGTGAATTACATGTCAAACATAGTGACAATTCATAAGGGTATATACTCCTGTAACATCAGACAATGTGCACTAGTTCATCTCCTATCATTCTGTCCTTGCCTCATATAAATAGTTCTAACATTTTAAAAGTGTCCCTGATTCTCCCTGGATAGTGCAGGTCATTATTCGTGTGCTGGATCTGTACATAGTGGATGTCCACATATCTGATCCTGTCATGTGTTCCCCTTTTGTTGTCTTTCAAGAGCCATGTACCGCAGAAGACATGCACCCTTCTCAGATGCAGAGAATGACATAATAGTGGATGGACTGAGACAGCACCATCAGATCTGGTTGTCCAGGGGGAGGCATAATTGAGAACAGCAGGAAACATTGTGGGAAGACCTTGTGTGGAATGTCAATCAGATTGGCCAACAGGACAGGACCTATGAGCAGGACCGACACTGGGCCACAGACATGCTGATTGCTGCACAAAGAAGGGCAGCTGATGTTGCCAGGAATCTTGGCATTGCCAGTGGACGGCTTACAACAGAACAACCACTCTTGACCACAGAAGTATTCCTGGTGAACCTAGAAACACATGACAGCACCCAGGTATCCATCACACCATACATAGTAGAGGAGAGTGCCAGTGTCCACAGCAGAGGAACATCCAGGTAAGTGTGACGTGTTCACCAGTGTAATACTGTCTCAGTCATTGTGGCAGGCTGTACATACCTATACATGGTTGTCAGGTCTATCTGCATTGGGGGAGGAGTGTTGGGGTTTACGCTCAGTTGTGTACGGCAATACAGCGAGTATCACAGTAGCTATTGTACATGTGGATATATACATATATTACCTTGTAGTGCTGCAACCTTTGGTGGTGTTGAGAATACCTCTCCCTCACCTTTTCATAGGTCCCTCAGGTGTGACCAAGTCCATGGTCCTGTACCTGGTAAGTGTGATACTGTTTTTTATGGATCACATAAACGCTATGAATGTTAAGGGCTGCCATATTGCTCTATGTACAATTGTTGTGTTTAGTCAGAGTAGTATATTTGTATGTTCCATTCTGGAGCAGTTAACTATGGTTCATAGACAGGGTAATCACAGGTGTGTATCTGAACGACCAACAACACGTTTGTACTTATAGCTATGAGTGGCTACACAGCCTGGTATACATGAGACAGTTACCCCGAGATGCCTGTTCAAATACAAAATGGAGATGTTACATACCTGAGGGAGTGACATTAGTACTGGCATATCATTCTCACGATAGGTATACTGAGTTTTATGTGTAGTTCTATCACATATAGTGTCATATTACATACCTTACAGGCAGATTGTACTGGAAAACTTTACTGGATGTGGTTGAAGTGCATGTTATAAAGGGCTAGACATGTCTGTGTATGTTGGTGTGAGGTTATTTGTTGTGCATGGGAGTGGAGATGAGAAAATGTGAGACTGGAAATGCAGTTGCAGATCCTCATTTGTATGCGTCTGTGTGGATTATCATACATAGGTTAGTAATGTACTGCTTTTGTCTTGGTTTTCACAGGTGAATGGGGGGGGGTTGGCGTCTGTCCTTCTCACAACCTGATGTCAGTGTCTCATCGGACTCTGATGATGTTGGCCATAGTGTGGCACAGGTGAAGTTGTTGGGGGCTGAATCTGTCCCAGAGGTTGATATCTCTCTTCTGCCCCCTTTGTTACTGCACACAGTCAGTATGCCTGCACATACCCAGTCCCCAGACACCACAGATATTGGACAGTCAGAGGGTGGTGACATTGAACAGGACAGTGCTGCAACTATGGCATCACTGAGTGTAGACACTGGCCATAGCCCAACAGCTGGTGAGTTCCCACACAGGTGGATTGACAGGGGTGCTCTTAGGAGGACTGCTGTCCATCCACCACCTGTTTCAGGTGTCAAATCATGGGTCACTCAGTGCATGTTTTGAGTAATCATGGAGGCACAGGCATGTTCTAAACGCAACACCAGATGGATGCTTAGGGTTATGGATATAGTACAGTCTGACAACCGTGACTGACTCCACCACATTCGAACACCCTGGATCAGTTCACTGATGCAATGGACAGACAGTGGGCTCAGACAATGTCTGTCTTGGACTGCACATTGTCTGTGCTGGAACATCTGGTTGTAGTTGGGTGTCAGACACATGGACGTAAGTCAGCAATACCATCTGCTAAGTGTCCACGTGGCCATGCACAGTCATGCTCCCATAGTGGCAATACCTCCAGCGCTACAGAGGGAAGTGTGCTGTCCACACTATGATGTGGCAGGCCATTGACATGTGGTCCTTGGCAGTCTAGTGGGGTACACAGCCCCAGCAGACAGCAGTCACCATCAGGTACTTGGACCACATTTGACCTGGGTATAGTGGTATCAGTGCTATTCCTGGCAGAACCAGTTCCTGTGTTCATGGCTGGAGTTGGTGAACTGTCCACTCTAGCATGTATGATCCACAGCTGTCCAACATACACATGTGTGTAGGGCTAGCACTAGGCTTGAATGTGCACACACACATACACACACACACACACACACACACACACACACACACACACACACACACACACACACACACACACACGCACTCAAATGCCAGTGTCACATGCAGGTCACCAACAAACACACACGGCACCTCTCCATGGCCATCTAACCTGCATCCCTTTTTGACTCACACACATGCTGTCAACTGTGTGGCACAGCCTAGGCCTCTGGCAACCCCACACCACACCCTGTGCATGTAATGATACCTGTGCCACATCCCTGCCATCCATGACATCAATGCAGGGAAATGCTACTATGTGTCTGATGCACAGGGTGTCTGCACAGGGTGTCTACATTGCTTGACATATACTTGTGTAGTGCAGTATTGTTTTGCCATGCCACTTGTTGTGAGCCACAACTGGTATTGTATGCTGGCATGTGGCATGACTACACATCACACTATGTGCATATGTGTGGAACACATCTATCAAGGACAATAGGTGCAGTAAGCGTAATCATGCATTCATACTTTGTGAAAAGGTCTGCTACCCTTGCTACATGTCACCTGAGTTTTCTGAACTTACAAATTTAGAAGGTGTGGTGATGGAACCTGGCACATTTACAAATATCCTGTGTCTAAGTCACATAGGTGGCGGACACCAGTTATGATTATGTAGAGCAGGGCAATTTAGGGACAGCAGCTAGTCACAGGGCCATAAAATGCATAGGCATTGGACTGAGATAGCCCATATGGACTTGTCTGTAGAGCTACAAGGGGATATAGTTACACAGATACACACTGAACTGGCTGATGTGAGATTAGAACCCCCTTCCAATCTACTATTACACACTATAACTCACAGTACTTGCTGCATGCACCACACAGTTTATCTGGTATTAGTTTGCCTGCTAATACTCTTAAGGTGGATGACATCAGCAGGCCTTACAGAGGAGGGCAATGTAGAGGCCAGCAGATAGTCACAGGGCCATAAAGTGCATAACCATCACACATAAATAGCTCATATGGCTTGTCAATAGTACTGCAAGGGGATATATTTACACAGACACACACATACACACACACACAGTTGGCATGTGAGATTAGAACCCCTACTCATCTACTATTACACACTATAGCTTGGAGTACTTATCACATGCACCTCAGGTTACGTCTGTTGCATATGTCATTGCAGGCACAGTACTTGTGGAGTACACATAATAGACTTGTATTGGACAACATGTGTGGCCTGCAGAGTGATATTGCTTGGCAGGCACAGGGGTCTGTGGGTGAGTGGATTATGTACTGTTACGGCCTTGGTCTGCTTCCTTTGGACAACTGTTGTGATGTATACATGCAGATGACCTCAGAATTCTGAGGGTATGTGGGGAGACTCTTGCACCCCCTATATATATATATATATATATATATATATATATATATATATATATATATAAATATATATATATTTATATGTGTGTGTGTGTGTGTGTGTCTATAACAGGGATGTCAATTTAAATGTTGCTTTGTGTGTACATTATGTAAATGTGTTACATAGATATATGTGGAGAGTCTATGTATCATTGTAATTTATATATATATTATATATATATATATATATATATATATATATATATATATATCGATATCATATGTATATGTGATACATATGGATAGATGCACTAATCATCTGTGAGGGAGATAGGGACAGACAGATTATGTATATATAGCTGTCTGTATGTGCAGACATATTTCCACATAGTAGGTCTTTGTGAGGAAGAGGCAACAGACTTCCACTCAAGTTAGCTAACTGTAGAAGCATGCCCAATGAAACTCCCAGTATTTGCAAGGTGACTCCGGGCCACAGCTACCTGTACTCCAGTTAGGGATTTTGTGTGCTGCAGACATTGGCTGCTGCACCTGTTTCCACAGTACAGCACTTTCCTGAAATTTTCTAAGGCATTCCCCAGCTGTGTGCTTTACATAATATGTGACTGGGGTACATAAGGTAACACCACACACAGGGTGACAGTCTGCATACCTCTCACTATTCATGTTTTGGCAGAATGTCCGGCATTTTGCCCCATATGTCTGGTCTGTTCCTCATACATCTGTGGTGCTCAGGTATAATGTTGTATAATGCAGTCTCTGATTTGTACTAACTACTGACACATTTAAGTAATGGCCTTTACATCCTGCAGCTATTCTATTCTGTTACAACCTGCTGTTATACTACTCACCTTCTAGGTTCATCAGAGCATGTATAATGTCTGTCTGTTGTTTTGGCCCTTTGACCCCCCACCCCATTCTGTCTGACTTTGTCCAGCTATCTTGCAATAACAGACTGAGGGATATGACAGTCTGTTGAGGGGTATGACAGTCTGTTGGAATACCACCATACGAGTACTTCACATGCAAAAGATGTGGATGCTGCCAGACGCAAACCACCAACATCATCACCATGCTAATGTCCCTAGCCCAGTGAGCCACACCATCCACCAGACAAAGTGGTGTCATTCCTCACACAATCAATAGCATACAGACATACATTTTCAAATACGATGTGTGGCCAGGTTCTATGTCACAGCTCTGAAATTGGCTCGGCTGCTGATATATCATTGCAGACTTACTGTTGCAGCAGTTGTATGGGAACACTGGTGTGTTGGGGGTAGAATAGCACATGATCTGCTGGCATAGACAATATTGCAAATATCATGTGACCTCACTGTTTAACATCTCCCTTGACTGTTGTAGTGAATATTCCTACCATGAGGCCTACTGAATATTAAGGAACACATACTATTGAACTGAATATCTGTAATTTCATGTTGATGTTACATCTCTCCAAATAGCCCACCATATTCCCTTGCATACATGCAGCAGGTCCATACATATGATAGCGTATTATAGTACTCCTTACAAGTGGTGTGTAGGTGAGTGACTTACCTTGTGAATGCAGCAGTTGACAGAACTGGAGTTCAAGGCTGACTCTGTCTGATGCGTGCAGTACACATCCAATACATGGTTAGGTACAGGTTGCGTGGGTTGCCTGGCATCATCTTTACTATATGTATGCGAGTTGTAGTAAGTTATCAGCCCATAGGGCCCTAGGTTGTCAATGCATGTGCTATTTGTTGTCTGTTGGCTAAGGCCAGGGCATACTGGACACTCCTACATCTGCCTACAGGAACATCCTCAGGGGTTTCCTCTTCCAAGTCCCACTGTGGGTGTGTCTGTGGGGACATAGGCACTGGTGGGGGGCTGTGTATCCTTTCCCTATGCTTATCCTGCTGCAGCTGCTTCCAAAGGATCATATTGTGTAGCATGACACATACTGTGAACATCTGTGCACATGTGGCTGAAGAGTACTGCAGGACTCCACCAGATATATTGAGGCACCAGAACCATGATCTCAGCAGCCTAAACACACACTCTATGATGTTTGTAGTTTGTGCGTGTGCCTCATTATGGCATTCTTCCATGGGTGTGTGCATTTCTGATGGGTGCCATCATCCATGGTTCCAGTGCATAGCCAGCATCCCCAGTAAATGGCTGTGTGGGATGTCCCCCCTAGCAAACATCTGGTACAGCTGTGATGTTTGACAGATATGGGAGTCATAACTGCCAGGGCTGTCAGCACACGCATTCATGGTAATGCTCTGGGCATTGCACATGACCTGGCAGTTGATTAAGTGATACCCCTTGTGGCTGACATAGATTCTACACTCCTCACAGGGTGGTGCCTTGATGTGTACACACATGAAGTCTATGGCACCCAGTACCTCAGGGTAGTGTGCTACATGGCAGAAATGTTGCATACTGCTGTCCCTCTCCTCAGGAGTGTGGGGAAAATAAATGTGCTCACTGGCATGTGGTAGCATGGCAATGAGGAACTGATGGAGTACCCTGGATGCTGATGCCTGCAAGACCCCCATCATGTCCCTATTTGTTTTTTAGAAAGTGCCTGTAGCTAGTATCCTAAGGGCTACACATACCTTTGTTTCCACTGGGATGGATTCCCCTCTGTTGGCTCTGGGTCTGAGTTGAGGGCGGCAGAGCTCAGTGAGTTCTTGCAGTATGTCCCTGTCCACCCTGTAGCACTCTACAATCTCCAGCTCATGTAGCTCCTGGAAGGTTATCCTGGGCCTGAACAGTCTTCTCCTTCTCAGTCTAGACCTATTGTCAGCTGCAGCAGCATTGACTTTAGCATCTAGCACATAAAGATGTAGCTGACCTGCAGCAGCCCCTAGCATTACTTCAGGTAAAAATCTCAAGTCTGTACTCTTCTGGTGCAGAGTATGGGGATGACATCAGATTGCAGGGTGTATGCAACCTTTATAGTGCTCTGCTGTAGGTGCTAATGCATTCTACCTGCCAAGTACATCATTAAGAAGATGTAATGACCATAGTTTCGTTTTTTTGGATAGCCTTCCTCACTCATCTCTGCGGCATACTCCACAAACATGCACAGAAAAGGTAAACAATCCTCAGCAGTCACTGCACAGACCCCCATGACAGATCACACTCAGCATGGTGGTGTGCCATGCAAACTTGCTGAAGCACTCGCCCTGAAGATAAACAAAACTTAGCACCCAGTGTACATACACTCCTGCTGAGCACAGCGGCATGCCATGCAAACAGGTGTAGCTGAGCTCCAATGAGCTTACAAGTCCTCAGACACAACCCCTTCTTGATGTCAGCTACCTCTTCTCTGGACACCAACATGGTTCTGTGCCTACACAAATGGGATCTGCGGACATGGATACCCATTTGTGCTATTCAGTAACCCACCTCATTTGCATAGGGATCCATGCACACAACCTGGAAACTACACAATTCCAGGCCCTGCCTTGTTGGCAATAACACCTTTCCACCATTATAGATACTTCACGCAGGGTCCTAGAATAAATTACTGTCACATACTACAACATTTGTATTTTACAATCTTTTTTATTGTTTTTTTTTTTTCTCATAAGAACATGTTTGTGTACTGCAGCAGACTGCTCAAACATACACAGATTATAAAAAAAAAAAAAAAAATATTCTAAAGTATTTCCCATACGGTTTTGGACACACAGTGGATAATTTTGCACATATCTGTATCTGCTATCCTATTTTCTGTCCATCGAACTACAGTTTTGAAGCCCCTGTTTTCTGTGTAAATTGCTGTACATGGAGTTTTTCAGTGTACACTATGAACACCAATACAAGAACTGCAGGACTGCCTGTCTGCTTACTGCATTACTCTACCTCCCTCATTTGCATGCAGTTCACCTGCTTATGATGTGATTTGTATGCCATGGATACTTCTGTGTTAGCGCATGCATGCATGCATGCATGCTGCCCAGTTTTGTTTACTGGATCGCACACCTGCTTACTTTCATGTAATCAGTGTGCCATAATGCCTACATGGAAAAAAAGTCTATGTAGGCTTTATTAAATTTCCCCCTGAATATTTACCCATTCTACCTGATCAGAAAATCCAGACCTTGGAGCTTTTATGTCCTTGCCACTTTTGTCAATTCCATATGTCTGCTTTTTCTGCAGCAATAAGTGACTGCAGTTTATTAATTTTATTACTTAATCTTCACACAGTGTCTAACATTATTTTTGATCACTCATACTTGCTCACTGATTTAGTTCAACTTTTCATATCTGTATTTATTTAATCCATTGTGTGCTTCTTTGGTCAGTTGGTTGGTTTTCTATCCCATCCCCAAAGACGATTAAGCCTCTCCCATGGTCATTTTTTTCACCCTTTCATTCTTGTATGCAGGTGTCAAGTCTGAAGAGGGGTGACGGCATCCATTGGGGGATTAGGCTATTTTGTTATTTGCCTAACTCTTTGTCTCTCTCTCCCCTGTTCTGCCTGCTACTTTCACATATGCTTGCTTACAGGTGTGTAAGAGTGGTTCTGCACATGTTGATCCCAGTTTGAAACAAATTATGTAGGGGAAGCACTGCCATTCAGTTCAATAAGGGGTACAAACTATGGCTTCTCCCCCAGAGGATAGAAAGCTGACAAATGCCATTCCTTTTGCACTAATACTAGTCCAGCTACTCCAGCACTAGTGCAGCTAGTTGAACCTATATCATCTTTGGTAAAGTTATGGTTTTATCCATCATTGCCAACAGAACCAGCTTGTCCTACTGATTTTTTTCTTCCTTTTAGCATATATTTGTTCTGGTTTCCACTAGGGTTTCAGCTCCAAACCACTTCTGCTTCAAATTAAAAGGTTCAGTACACAGCACTGAAATCCATTCTTCATCATCACTGCCTCATGTAGGTTGAGATGGAATATATTCCTTGTCAAACAGATCCTTGATTTTCAGATATTGTTCAATCCCCAAATATTTTGTGCCACTGCTTTTTACCCTGCTACTCAGTCCTGCCAGCAGTTGAACACTTCTGTTCTATTCTGTGCTTTCATTCTTAGATTTGCAGGCTTTAGGTAACGTTACCACCATTGAGAAGGCTACCATTCTACCCAGCTCTGTATGTCAATCAGCTACTCCATGGTACAGCTTTGCATACCTATCATCAGCTCCATGGTAGAGCTCAGTATACCTATCATTGTCTCCATGGTAGAGCACTGTATACCTAACATCTACTCTGTGGTACAGCTCTGTATACCTATCATTGACTCCATGGTGCAGCACCATTGAGAAGGCTACCATTCTACCCAGCTCTGTATGTCAATCAGCTACTCCATGGTATAGCTTTGTATACCTGTCATCAGCTCCATGGTAGAGCTCAGTATACCTATCATTTCTCCATGGTAGAGCAATGTATACCTACCATCTACTCTGTTGTACAGCTCTGTATACCTATCATTGACTCCATGGTGCAGCTCTATATACCTATCATTGACTCCATGGTACAGCTCTGTGTACCTATCATCGATTGCATGGCAAAGCTCTGTATACCTATCATTGACTCCATGGTACAGCTCTGTATATCTATCATCAACTCCTTCTCCCTGGCCTCCTCAGCTAAATCACTGGTATCATGATGGTGTCTATATATATTTTCATCTTTTGTAACAACTCAGTTTAATACTTTGACTCTTCTTGCTTCTGTTTCCCTCTCCTCCATGCCTAGATTCTCACAATAATCACATGGTTATGTATATAAAATATACCAAATAAAAATCTTTGCCAAGAAGAATAATTGATTTAAGATACAGCTATTCCTTAAAGAGGCTAAAGAATCCATTCATAAATATTACAAATACACATTATATTTTGTATAGGAAGTATGCAGTTTAAGACAACAGCATTAGAAACTGGTACTAAGTAGGTGTTTAAAAAAAAAAATTAATTTCAAGTACTAGAATAAAGCAGTACATAAATACCATTTGTGTTTGGAAAAGAATTACAGGAACATCATCCTTTACATATCTGATCCCGTTCATTGTTCTTTCTGGCTAAAACTATTGGTCCTTTCTGCTAACACCTATTTTGATTTTGGACCACATCTCATTCACGACACCTTCCTTATGCTGCCTGCACCAGCCTGACCTTTCTCCTTCTTCTTTTCATGTTTTTTCCCCTTTATGTATAGTCCTCTTCCCGACTGCTGCCCATCAGAAGAATGTCTTATGTCTTATGTCTTAATCTTTTAGAAAATGTGTATCTCATTGTTTGCCAACTTTACTCTGGCTTTGATGGATTCTCTTACTCCATTTTCCATTTCCTTTTCTTTGTCATATCTCCCATTCTCAGTGCTGTTTCCATTTTATTAGTTATCTTCCTCCTCCCTTTTTCCTAGAATCCCATTCTCCACTACCTGTCCTCTGCTTCTTTTGTGTAAAAAAATGGTCATGCAGAACTTCCTTTTTTATTTCCACAATTGCATTTTTAACTGCCATTCCATCTTCACTACAGACATAAAGTTCCACCACCACCCTACCCCCTAAAAAGTATTTAAGTCACATCTGGTTCTATGGTGCAGATGAATGGATCCCCTACTGCATCCAAGGTGATAGGGGTTTTATTAGCAGTCATGGCATCCCTGTGGGACTAGTGGGAGGGGTTTGCATGCCCCGGTGAACACAATGGATGGTACAGTCTGTCTGGGGGAGATTGGGGAGATCACTGCTCATGATCCTGGGGCACTTGGAGGGAATGTCCCTTATGGAAGTGAAGGAATGTCCTCCATGGATGGCCTATAGCAAGCCCCTCCTGGGTGCCTTGCAGAATGTGTACAGCAAATGCCAGGGAAAGAAAAAGGGAAAACATATAAACCACAAGTCTTCCCAGTCAGCCCTCTCCCCAGTGAACAATAATGAATGGACCGTTTGACTGAGATAGGGCTCACATTCAACAGATAATGTGAGTAAAAAGGTGCTAAAACAATTACTGAAGCCAAAGTGCTGTTCCATATTCTGAGTATTAGATCCATGTCTTCCACTGACATTTCTTTCATGCTCTAGTTCTTCTCCAGTGTTTCTTACTTTAATTAGTATTCTTCATTGTCTTGTCCCTGATAGTTTAAAAGAAAATATATTTGTGTCTTCCAGATACTTGTGAGCTAATTGCTAAGTGTTACCTGTAATGTTTATAATATATTGTACTAATTTTTAAGAGCTTTGGAGTATTACTGAATATTATGTTCTAAATGGTATGCATTATTTTACAAACACAAGGCCATCATTCAGGACATACAAAACACTGCAGTCTTAATTTTCTTACAAAGCATGTTTATGCAATGGAAATCTAATTATGGATTCACTCCCATTCTAAATACATGCATTTGTTTTTAATATTGTTGCAAAACTATTCTTTTTTTTTAATTCTTTCATTA
This sequence comes from Protopterus annectens, assembly GCF_019279795.1. Lineage (NCBI taxonomy): Eukaryota > Metazoa > Chordata > Ceratodontiformes > Protopteridae > Protopterus > Protopterus annectens. The sequence goes on from NC_056736.1 coordinate 46,774,692, forward strand.
TCGATTTTGTGTCAGGTTTTTTTGTATCACTGTTTAATATTTCTTTTAGATTTAGATTTTAATTTGCGTATTATGACTTGATTCATCTGTCCTCCTGCTGAAATGCTCTCTGGGTTAGAAACACCAGCGCTTATATTTTGTCTTTCCATCTGTTATTTACAGCGAATTCTCCGATTCAATTTCTGTTTAGCTTAGCATTTCAGCTCAGCTTCTTACAAGTTGGTTGTCATTACTCTCTGACAGTCTCCAATTGCATTTCATCAGGCAGGCTTTCCTGTTATAATTCACTGAGCAGACAGCATCTGTGAGTCATGTTTTGAGTTCTAGCATTACAAAAAATAAAACCAGAAACCATTCATGTGATGGTATCCTGTCCTTGCAGAACAGAATGTAACAAGCTATGGGGAAGCAAAAGTGATTTTTTAAACAATGAGCAGATGGAGTGTGTTTCTGGTACAGAATGGAGTTGCTGCTCAATTCAAGAAGTGCAGATGGAAATAAATGTATTTCTAGCTGAAAGACTAGCTTGTAACACAAACTCAGAAATCTGCTCTGCAAAGAGTAAACAAAGACCCATAACAAATACATAAAGCAGCCAACCAAAAAATCATGACAAATAAAATAAACATTTGTACAACTTGGTTTATAAAGTCTTAAACAAAAAGAAAAGAACTTTTCTATAACAAGCAATAACAATCCAGTCGCAACCATCAAACTGTTATTAATTCACAAGACTTTGAATTGCAAACTGAAAACAATTAAGCCTAATTGTTGACTTTAGATGCAATTTAGTCATGCTTCGAAACCTCTTAGTGAAAGAAGTCTGGACAAAGTCTAAAATAATGGTGGGACTAGTTTGAAACAAATAATGTACATCATTATGAATCCTCTCTCAGACTTGCCAAAAAAAAAACAAATTTTATTATTATTTTTTTTTTTTTAACCAGGGGAAGAAAGACTAGAAATGAACTTTTTTTCACAGAGAGACCAGGAAAAATGCTCCAGATGCATGTCATTGTAATCCAGAGAACCTCTTTCTGTAGTATAAAATAAATGATATTTGCAAATTTCATTTGATCTCTGACTGATTTCTAATAATGCAGTCAAGGTCAAAATCTCAACTCAAGTAAAAGCTCTACCATGTACATAAACAAAACTCAGCCAGATAAAGTGTAAAGTACACTTATTATTAATGGGATAGCAGTCTTAATATCTGTATATAGAAGATCTTATTTTTCATTTTTTCCGAGAAGAACAGCTAATAATAATGCCATTTATAGAATAAGGAAAATGAACAACATTGTAATTTTATTATTCTACTTTTCATTTTATTGAAAAACATCATTCTCAAAATAAAATGTTTTGTATCACTGACTCAAAAATACAAAAGAATCATATATAAATAAGACTTTTTGGGCAAGTATTATATATAAACAATTTATTTATGAAGCAGTCTTGAATTTAATAATTTAGTAACAGTACTACTTATACTTTTTGATACTCACAAATACACTGGTATCTAACTTATTTTGCATCTTTAATACTGTTACCACTTTAACATTTTCTAGATGTCGATCACAGTATAAATCTGTTAAATTATTTGCTCCTTAAGATCCAGGTATGTAATTTACTTCATTTGCCAACATGTTTTACAAATGCATTATCTTGATTGCATGTATTAACACCAAAACTATTTTCAGTCATACTTTTTTAAAATCTGTGTTCTGTCTTGATAATACAAAAAGCCCTATGGAGGCAATAAAGTTTGGGATTCATAAATATTTACTGAACCACTGTGCTGAGTGTGAAAAGTTAAGGCTATTATACAACATGATAAGGCTAGCTATGCATGCAGTAATCAGGTGGACTGTACTACAGAGTAGCATTCACTGCCCAGTTGGAGTTTACCAAGCAGTGTTTTCATCTCATTGTCTTACAGAGCAGTATAGCTGTGACATTACTAACAAGAGAAAAACAGTATCGCTTCTTTGCAAATGGAGACTGTACAGTGCAGCAACAGCTATTGCAGATCCAGCAATAGTTGTAGAGATGAGTGACATGGTGCTAAAAGATGGCATGCATGCCTCATAGCACAGATTATGTAGTAGTTAGTAGAGCACAGTATTGTAGTTGAGATATGTACAAATCTGCCATGTGAGTTTATGAGGTGCATCACCTGACACATGACATAGCTATGTATAGAAAGTATGTTGTGTGAAGTCCTTACTATGTTATTCACAGAGGCATACATACTAGAAGTATGTTTGCCTATGTAATGCACAAAAAAGTAGAAAACTGAATAATCTGGGAATGTGTAACCATGTTATTTGCAATTCAGTGATAAAAATGCCACATGGTATAATCTGGATTTTTTTTTTGTTCTACTTGCATATTGAAATTTGGCAAGTAAAATACTTAAGTTTTAAACTTGTCAATTGTGCTCACACATCAAATGGGTAAATAAAGAGTAGTCAGATTTAGCATGTACAAGAACAAAGGTAACACCCATAACTGTAGGCAGTACAGAGGCATCAAACTCCTATCACATTGCATGAAAGTTCTGGACAGGGTGATTGATAAATGGGTACACAGAGTAGTAGAATGTAAGATGGGAGATGAGCAGTTTGGATTCAGATCAGGATGCAGCACATTTGACCTGATATTTGCAGTGAGACAGATACTTGAGAAGAAACTAGAGATGAAGAGACAGTCCAACTGAGCATTCCTAGACATGGAGAAAGCATATGACAAGGTCCCAAGAAAGTTTCTCTGGGCAGTACTGCGGTGGTTTAAAGTTCCTAAAACATTGGTCGAATTAGTGCTTGCTATGTACAAGGACTTACTGACTCAAGTACGAACAGTGTTCGGCCTCACAGAGAGGTTCCCTGTGGGAGCGGGTGCACACCAGGGTTCATATCTGAGCCCACTGCTGTTCATACTGGTAATGGACTACATTTGCAAACAGGTCAGAGGGGGCAGGTCAACAAAGTTGCTGTATGAAGAAAATGTGGCATTACAAATAGACTCTGAGCTAGAACTTCAGCAAAGGATAGGAGAATGGAATGCAAACTGAAAGCTCATGGGATGAAACTAAGCACAGATAAGATGGTGGTAATGGCAGCAAATTGGTTGAAATCAGAAGAAGCTGAGAATACAGATAGAAGAGAAGATAGTGAAACAGGTAAACAGCTTCAAGTATCTGGGAGGGGTGGTTGAGGAGAAGGGAAGTCTGAATGAAGAGGTCAGAGCTAGAATCAGAGGGGCTGCAGCCAACTGGCATAGAGTGTCAGGTGTAGTATATGACAGAAGAATGCCAAAGAAGCTGAAAAGTAAGGTGGACAGATGAAGAAATGAAGACAGAAGAGCAGAAGCCAAAGTAGCTCCAATTGCAGAAAAAGATCAAAATGAACAGATTACAGTGGTTTGGACACATGCAGAAAAGTAGAAGTCAATCTGGTGAGGAAGATTTAGGACATACAGGAAGAAGGTAAGAGGAAGCAAGGACATCCAGCAGAGGTGGATGGATTGTGTGAAAGAAGATCTGTCACAGTCAGGCATGAGTGTTGAAGAAGGCAATAGTGTGGCACTGAATAGAGAGAGCTGGCAATAGTTAGCATGATACCCTGACCCCATGTAGAAAACATGGGAAAAATGGGGCTGATGATGATGATGATGATGATAATTGTGGTGCAACAATTCTCTGTTCTTTCTGGCAAGAATTATTACTAAACATACCCTATACAGTGGCATTACCTAATATGTTGCATATATAAAAAAGGTTAATACTTTCATCAGACAAAGGCACTGTCTAGCTTTTTACACATACTGAACTTACAATATACCTGGCTACTCCTAGTTCAGATAATCCACACCAGGAAGAATAGAAAAACCACCTTGGACCACAGTTTATTAATAAAGGTTGAGCGTTTTCTTCCCCACTCAGAGGGACTTCCTTAGAACAATTTTAACACAAACATCCAACCCCATTTATACTCCACCCGAATTACATAATTACATAAACTGTTGAACCATCTAATAGCCATTAATGAACGCTCCTAGGTCATCCCTACAATAGTAATACTTGTAGCTGTGTGAAAACCTTTGGAATTAAAAATGCACTTTATGCTTTATCAGTAGTAGAAACACAGGCAAAGGTTATAAGATATAGGGCATGGGAAAAAGTCCTTTTTATAAATAAACCTCAAAAGCTACATTTCTGTTGCATGTGTAAAATACTGGCTGTAGTCTCTGCAGTGGTTATGTTATACAAATATCCAGCCATGTATTTTCTTGCCAATAAAAAAGCATCATGTGGGCAAGAAGATATATAAATACTGGTTGTGATTCATAAAGATTCATATTAGTATCTCTGCAATGTTTTGGTCGGCAAACTACCAGGCCTGAAATCCTCTTCACTTTTGCCTCATGAGATAGTCATATGCAGAGGTTATACACTATGTTGTTATCATGCAACATATCTCAGCTGGTCATTTTGAAGGTTTATTCTGTCAGAAATTACCAAGGCTGTTAGGACCTGCATATCTGTACACATACCATTTATAATCACAATAAATATATATTGATATATAACCCATGTTTATAGAGGTTTCAGCATGTCCAGAGGACAACAAGGAAGTCAGAGGATGGAAAACTTCAGCACTGTAGAAAATGAAATCTTATTGCAAGCCCTCAGGCTGCTTGGACTACATCCGATGAATAATGGAGGACAGACCATTAGTTATACAGCCAGGTGTGGCAATCCTTGCAAAAGGACAGTAATGGCATGACAGAATACAGTAGGACAACTGACTAATATCACCTGCACCTACACTTATCTGCAGTGCCCTCATCTGCTACCCTAAACAACCACATGTACAAATATAATGTTTAGAAGATTATTAAGTATTCATGAGGCAGATGTTTGTGGTAAGCCTAACATGCCGATTGCTGGTCATTGACAAGTCCCTGTAGAAAAGATAGTAGGAGTAGAGGCTACACATACCTTGGTATCTGGAAAGACAGGAATGCCACACATTCAACTAAATTTAGGAAGGGGATGATACATTTACACTTGACTACTTATTATATAGATAGATACATGGAAGTGTCCAGTCATCTGATGGTCAGTCATCTGCTACCTACATCTTCATCATTGCCATGATCTTGCACTGTAAGCAATAAGCAAGGGCTAGCTACCAGGCAAGCAGAGTGAGTGATGTCAAATGGAGAATGCAGCCACTTATAGCATTCTGCTAGCGTGCAACTCAGAAATGTATTTCTTGATATGTGTCTTTGTAGAGCTGTACAAAAAAATGCAGAAGTTGCAGCACATGCTACTCTGACTCATGGCACTCTTTTGCCTACATAAATTTGCATGTAATGTCTCTTTTAGTTGCATGACTTCATTTACATTAAGTCATTTGCATTTATGGTTTAACAATCCATGCAAGTCACTACTTCCTGTACAGCTTGCATCTCTGAACCACCCACATCTTGGTCATTTTCCACTAACCATGCAACTTTCAGTTACACACTATACAATCTGTTTATGATTTCCAACCAACATAGCCAACGCTTCAACTGATAATAACATTAAAGTGTTAAAAATATCAATAACTAGATGAGTAAAACTAAAAACGTCCGGTATATACTGAGACATAGAACATGGATGACAAGGGTCATTATCACATATTAAAAATGACTTTAAAGGTAGCCGTATGCTAATTCATCAGCGTATGCCTAAAAGTAATTTTTTTTTGTCTCTGTCAAAATCGCACTGTCCATTTTATTATACAAAAAAATGAGCAACAGTCTTTCAAAATATCTATAGTATACCTAGCATGAATTCTAAATGTAGTTATAAAAAAGTTGTATGAAAAGGTTGCTGTTTAGGCATACAACTGATTTCTACTCTGTTGACAAAAAGTATGGTGTTAGAAACCATTGTTACTCTATCACAATAAACACTGTATGAGACAGTTGTGTGACTGTTCATTATGTAATATTTGACTGTTTTATTTATCTGAAAGCACATTTTCCTTTTTATATAAATCATTTGTCGTGCTCAAACCATTGAGTTACTCTTTCCTTGTTTTGTTAATTTTTATTTCTGCATAATTGAATAACTGTTGTAACTATTAACTCCTGTATAGTTCTACTGCATCTATCCTTGTATAATAGTCTTCATACTTCCAACGTTTAGTATCAAACCATTTAATATTAGACATTTAATAAGTGTAAACAGAAGTTAAACAATTAGTAGGAAGCTCTCCACTAGTCAGGAACTAGTGTCATAGTCTTGCTGTTTCTTTTTCTCTGGGGTTTGTGAGACGTATGACCACAAAAAGCTTCTCATTTATCTCCCTTTTTTGTACATGACATACGTAGGTTTTGAACCAGTAGGTGGACAAAGATAGAACTCCTGGGCATGGTAGAATCCATTCTGCTATCAGGACAGTGGTCAGTCAATTGATGCATCATTCATATGCCTTCCAATAGTTTTTGATATAATTGACTGTGCAATGCTTTTGTACATAATGAGATTTTTATGTCTTACTGCTATTACATTTATATGGGTGTTAGACTAACTGGCAACTAGACATTGAGCGATAACATTGGATCACTCTTTCTCATTCCTTATGTTTGTAATACTGGCACAACCAATGTTGCAGTCTTTGTACCTTTGCAACTAAGAGACTTCATGAGCAATGATATACATCTCTAGTAATGCTGTATATAGGTAAGTCCATCATTAATTTAAAAGACAGCTCAGTCAAGGATCACTGTCAATATTCATGGATTGACAAATAACTAAAGTTGGATTCAGGTACTGCTAGTGTACTCACTCTCTGAATACAAAAGTGCAGGCGCCTTTATGGGCCTGAAGCACCGCTGTCTGATTCTGCAAGAATGACACCTTATACTCTTTCTTCCTTCCAACTGCCTCATATTCAGATTAGCTCCTTAAAGAACTGCATTCATCTCAACTTTATAAAATGGAGCAGGACAGTAGTAGAATAGCAGAATTTGCTACAGGTCATCATAAAATATGTTTTGGTTTGTTTCTACATAAACTAAATTGTCTTAAGTTTAGTGATTATCTTTCGACTGCTCAAAATACGAGTCCATAAGCTTTCATATGTAGACACTGTCAGTGTCTTAAAAACTTCCATCAATCCATCTTAAACTACTCATATACACAGGCAGTCCTGTGTTGATCCTGATTTCAAAAGGCAGACGTGGAGATCTCTGTCTGTAGTATATGATGAAATATTCTGTAACATATTTACTATCTGCATTAGATACATTTCTGAATTAAAAAAAAAATACATGGTTCAAAAAGAAATAAAATTAATTTTAAATTGTTTCAGATGCCCCTGAGGAACAACATAAACCTTTTCATAGCTTGAGAATGTTGTTTTCTTTTATTTTGCACACTACTTAAACTATGTCCTTTTTTATTTCTAAGATCTATTCTGTGACTTGATAAATTTACTTTTCTCCTAGATAATTTTTTGCAAAGTCTCTAATTACATTTTCAAATAATTTCACTTACCTGCCCTTTAATACTGCTGCTTTAACCTAATCTAAGCAGTTTTCTTTTAGCTAAAGTAAAATGAAGTCTAAGGATCAGAAAAGTTGACATTATTCACCATTTATCATTTATTTTTAAATAATTTCTAATTCTTCACTTTACACTTTGTCTCAACTTATATTACATGCATCTGTCCAGTGAGCCATCTTTCTCCTACAAAAGACAAGGACACTTCACAGACACTGCAATGCCATCCTACATCTATCTAAGTACTGTAAATTAATGGAAGTTAAACTGCAGAGTTAAACTAGAAAACAATTGCTTTTAGCTGTTGGTTTGTTCCTCCTTATACTCTTTTAAACATCTAATCCCCTACTTTTCTTTCTTCTGCAGTCCCTAGCTACTGATATGGTCCCCTCCACACCACCAGAGATAGTTGGAAATCAGCCGGCTTGCAATTTTCCATAGCCGAGCTACAGTACTTGGAACCCTAACCACACGACAAAGAAGTGTGTGCTCTTTCGTATTGTTTGTAATTTCCCCTAGTAATCATGTTTTAGAGAATGAGTGGCGCACACACTACTTTGTTACCCCCCCACCCCCATCTAGTATCATACACTTTAATGTTATTTTACTTTTGATATTATTTGGATGAACTGGAACCACCCTGTTAAAAAATACAGCTAATGTAAGGTAACTAAGGCTACGGCAATGAGAAATCATACACTGGGAACTAATTCCTGTCAGTAGAGTGCCCTTTTAACTTAGTTACAGTCTGGCCACGAGAACTATTGTCCTCCCCAAGCAAAACACTGACCTGCAGCACGGTACTTGTTTTACTCTATTTGGCTGATAGTTCTTTGCAAACAACTGCTGTCTTGCTTGCCTGGGCGGTTCGACCCACTCTGTTCACCCTCGCAACACTTGGGCTCTCTCTGATCCGCTATCCCACCCCCAATTCTCACCCACCCCCTCATCGTCATTTATACCTAAACTGCCACTCCCCTAGGCCAATCCACCACAAAGCCCCTCCCTCACGTAGAAAGCATACACTCCCACTACCTGCCCTTACTGGTACAATTACACCTGATCAAACCACAAGCCTCCACTACCCCATCCCATTCTCTTATCACATTACCAATCAAGCACTCAACCCCACCTTTCTCACAATCACTCCACCCTCACTTACTCCTCATGATCACCACTATGATCCCTGTGCAAACAGTCTTTCTAATTTTTTTTCTCACTCACCCTCCATCTAACCTCCTATCACAAAAATATTACCCCCAGTACACATCCCCCACTTATCCCATTAACTCACAACCCTATACCTCCACACTCAATATCCTCATAGCCCCTAGCCTTTTCAAAATAAGCAACACAGAACTATTCTCTTATAGACATGTTTCCTTACCTAATACTAAAATCTTGGCCCTTAGGCTTTCTACTAAAGTCCCACTCCTACTCCCTAGCAAGAAATCCCAATTAGAGCTAAGTGGAGACATACACCCAAATCTTGGCCCTTATCCACTCCAGCAACCAACAGACCTGACACACTCCTCCAACCAAACACACTTCACAAACCTCAGACCTTCTACTTCGAGTTTACTAATCCTTAACATGAATGTAATAAGCCTGGTAAACAAGATCCATGAACTCCACACAACTATCTCCTTCTACTCTCCTGACATAGCTATTCTAACACAAACTTGGCTTAAACCCCAAATCACTGATAATGAAATAATTCCTCCTGGCTTTAACATCCACAGAGCTGACAGACACAACAAATGAGGAGGAGGGGTAGCAATGCTATACAAAGACACACTTAATATCAAAAGAATACAAACAACCCTCCCTGACTGGAATAACTGTGAAATCACAACAACTCAAAGATAGAGACAAGTCCTGGAACCTATATCACATCAACAAAACCCAGAACTCTCCGGAGACTTACCGTCACCTAAGAAACAAAGCCAAAACTCAAATCAACAAGGATAAAAGTGCTTACTATACTCAAATTCAAAACGCCCATCATAACAACCCTCAAAATTCTGTAGTAGCATAAAAAAACTTCTTCAACCAGGCCAATCCTCAACCCCTCTTCCTACCACCTCCAATACTACAGATTCTTTGGCCACCCAGTTTAACTCTTTTTTACTAACACCATCTTATCCCTCTTAAATTACTCAACCCACACCCCACCAACCATTCCATCCCTACACCCTAACAATTCCACTGCCTTCTCCCTGACACCCATCCAAAGATCCACAATAAGAAAACTACTGCATAAATTAAAATCCAAAACCCTTGCTATCGACCAGTTACCAAACTCTTACCTCAAGTTAGCTGCTAATTCCATAGCCTATCCTATTTCTATATTGATTAATAGATCAATAAATGAACAGTTTGTTCCCAAACTTTGGAGACCTTTTATATCATTCCTCTAAACAAGGGTGGAGTGTCAACCGAATTCTAAAACTACAGACCAATAGATATCCTATCTCCTCTGTCAAAACTCTTGGAAAAATGCGTCCACACCCAGCTTATGGGATACCTAACTAATCACAAACTACTAAGTCCCAGCATGGTTTGAGGCCTAACAATAGTATAACTACTGCCCTCCTTAGTTTCAAAGACACTATTAACTAGCTAAAAAATAATGGTCAGCAAGTAGCATCTATCTTTTTAGACATGTCCAAGGCTTTTGACACAGTGTCACACCAGAAACTGTTACATGAACTTGCCTCACTTAACATATCCCACTCCATACTATCTTGGTTTCAGAGCTACCTCAAAGAGCACCATCAAGCTGCTAAATGGAAAAATGACCTATCCTCTCACATGTCAGTATTAGTAGGGATCCCTCAAGGCTCAGTCTTAGGTCCACTGCTATTTACAGTCTTCACCAAAAATCTGCATACTGCCACTAGTCTGGCTACCACTATTCAGTATGCAGATGATTCAACTCTAATATGCACTGCTCCCTCACTATCCCAGCTCCAACAAAAAGCACAACAATCCTTCACTGAAATAGAATCCTACCTTTCCAGTTAACAACTTATATTAAATCCCAAGAAAACTAAACTGATTATTTTCTGTAACAAAAATCCAGCAGCTCCTTTTGTTATCTTCTCTGCTAATAACATTAAAATAGAACCCACATCCCATACAAAACTTTTATTAGTCACTATTGATAGTAGCCTTAAATTTGACAAACATATCTCAGACATTATCAAGAAAACCCATATTAAGCTTGGCATTCTATACAGGTCCATGCAATTATTTAATAATTCCACCAATCGAGAGGTTATTGCTAGAACCCATTTTCTTTCTACCCTGTTATATGCCTTGTGACACCCGTGCCCTGGGCCACCAATCAAGGAGCCTCAATCCTCACCATTAACACCAGTGAGGCGCGTCCATATAGGGAAAGGATAATAAATACACTCACAGAAAAGTACAATTTCCCTCAAGAGCACACAGAGATCACAGTCAGCCTGGGGCTGGTTTCTCCCTTTCTCTCCAGGTCCCCAATAAAACTCCTCACTGGCACAGCTATAAGGTCCAGATCTCAACCTAGTGGGCAAGCTAAAATCCCCACCACCCTCTCTGTCCAACTAGTGCTTTGTCTCCCTGCCCAAGTAGCTGACACACACACACACACTTTGAGATAAGAGTTTATACAACCAACCAGACACTCCAGAGGAAGGCTGGCACAGGTTCCCCAGCTGTGCCCCTTTTCTGCACGGTCTAAAAGATAGTACCAGCTGCCACCACCCACTAATATCAGCTACTCAAATGCCCTTCTGAAAGAGTGTCCAATTATTACTGTGCAATATTATTATCCAAATGGTAAATGTGACTGAACAGTCAAAGCTTATTAGAGTGACTTGGTACAGTTTCACTATATATATGCAATGTAATCTAGAGCTTAAATTATCTATACACAAAACAACCACAGTTGAAAGGTTTAAAATTATTTAATAATAAATAATAAAAACACAAGACAATACTTCTTACTACACAGTGCTAGTCAAGAGTTCAGAGATCACAGAGAAATACTTAAACTAATACATAGAAAAGGTCTGACATCAACACAGAAAAAAAACTTAGTCTAATCTTCCTAATTTCTAGGTATTTCTAAGAGAAAACACAATTCTAAATGACTTACATATAGAGCAAAGCAGTGCTGATGATGTTGGATGTTCTCAAGACAAAATGCTCTGAGCTCTCTGATTCTCTCTCTTTAAATTGATAACACAGAGCTGCTTCACATGACATCATTCTTCAAACTTCTCTGGTGTTCCCAGGCTAACATTAACTACATTTACATTCTTTACACCTGCTCAGAAACCAGAGCAATAAAGGACATTTATACATGCAAATTCTAGCCATTAACTCTGGTCTTAAAACAATAGACAGGATACCTCCCTCTAGACATATCGGCTCTGAATTTTGACATCAAAGACAGTCATAAAATGCCTGACTTAGCTTTCTTACATCAAAGTGCACTGTTGTTACATTTTTGCAGTTCAATATCCAATGCAGTTTTTTTCACATTTAAGAGAACAAGCCTGTGTACATTAATATTTACAAATGACAGAATTATCTACAAAATTCTATCTGGCTAGGCTGGCAGCCATCACCTATTTTCACATGCCTTACCAGTCCTTACTAACATGAGAAAATCTGAGTTAGCCAAGCTGGAAACATGCTATAATAAAATAGCCAAATTTGCCACAAATTCCCCACACAGGTCCCACCACTATGCAGCACTCCAACAGCTGAACTGGCTTGAACTACCTAATATCCTTCATTTCCATCAAATATCCACTGCACACAATATTATTACCAAACCTGGTAACTGTCATGCATTTCAAAAACTCATCCAGCCATACTCTAACCTCAGAACCCTACGATCCACAGATAAATCCCTTATTTCAGTAATTTGGTGATGCCCTTTATTCTAATTACATTTCCAAAGTCTGGAACACTATCCCCCAAAACATCCTTAACACTACCAACTCCATAATGTTCAAACAACTTCTTAGGACCCACCTACCTAACAACTGGCAGTGCTCTTGTACTGCCGCAGGCTAGAGAACACCAACATTGTTTACCCACAAATCACTCCATCGCCCTCTATGATACTCATCTTTCACCTGCTCTTGTGAGCAGTCATATTAGCAGCAGTTTACATCCATTACTATTGTATTAGTTTAACATCTAGACTGTAAATAATTAGTTAACTTTTGGCCTACACTAGATTGTCATGGCTTACTATATGTAGACAAGCTGGCACAAATTTAAATATTGCTTGCTTTCTCTGTACAATGCATTAGTTTTACATCATGCAAAAATGTGTGTTGATGTACTTTTTTAAACTGTCTCTCAATGTATTTCTCTTTTGCACATACTTTTGTACTTTACTTTACTGTTTATAATTATTGTGTATTACTCCAACTCAGTCAACTCACACTAGCACATAAGCTTTACTACTACCCAAACAAAATCCCTGCCCTCCAACATCTTATACAACCTCACACAACAACAGCCTTGAGATCTAGCACCCTTAATCTTCTAGAAGTCACCAAATATAAAGATGAAGCACGGAAATCTCTCTTTATCTCTTAATCTCTTTTTATCTCTCTTTATTTACCACATCTCCAAATTCTGGAACTCACTGCCAGCCATACTTGCATCCAACACCTCCAATACACAATTAAAAAAAACTCCTAAAACCCCACCTTACAAACAACTGGCTATGCTCCTGTAACACCGCTGGGTAAAGATAAGTATACAAGCAACAACTATAGCCATAAACCTTATTTTTCTACCAAGTTTCTAACGCCAATATGATGCTGTGAAAGCAAAGCTGCAAATATTGTATCCAAAATTCTAAACATTTGTATGTACAAAATTCAAGTCTGCTATGTACCACAATTGTACTAGAAATGTGTTATTCTCTGTATTGTACATAGTTTGTAGTAGTATCATAAACAGTTACTAGTCTATAGTAGTATGATAGATTATTGTATGTATATGGAGCTTTTCTCCCTGGGCCTCTGCTGAAAATGGACATGTGTCCAGCCAGACTTTCCCGGTCAACAAATGTAAAATAAATAAATAAAATCGAGGAGCTTTTCCCCCTGGGCCTCCACTGAAAACAGGCTACAAACCCAGTCGGACTATTCCGGTAAACAAATGTTAATTAAATAAAAATAAATAGTTCATTATATGAAAACCCATCACTCTGGCATCAATGGATTCAACATTTATCAAACCAGCATAGTACAGCACAATGCTTAAACTAGCATAATGGCATAAATAATCCAAAAGGGCCTGCTGAATAGGCAGTGTGACAGACAGCCCACATTGGCGCAGCTTATCATCTTATAAGTGAGTGGCATACTCACAGTACACCTCAGCAAAATGACCACTGGTGATATTTAGCACTGTAGACAGTTATCTGTGACATTCTTGAAGCTTTGACTGGCCCATAAAAGGAATGAAAGGAAAGGTGAGATTGGAAAAGGGGGCATACTGCAACTGCCCAAACTTGAAATTGGGAGTGGAGAGTGAGTTCTTTGGGCTCCTACACCAAAAACTGCCAGTTTGAGCCTGTTGACCAGCAGACAAATATTATTAACCCCCTCAATCATAAGGATCAGCCATCTCAAACTGCAATCAGTGTGGAGACAAATAAGCCTCCACCACAAACATAATTTGTCCCCAAATCCCACTTTCCTCCATGAAAGACAAAGACACTTCATAGACATAATGACCAGATTATTATATGCAAACACATCACTTTGCCATAAATGAATGCAACAGTTATAAGTCAGCAAAGAACAACATAACACTTAAAACCAGCATATTAGTAATCCAAATGGCTCTATCAATTACGCAGCATTACTAGCCAGCCCATACCAGTCCAGCATATTCTCTTCTAGTCCAGTGGCATACTCACAGTGTCCCACTGGCAAAATGACCAGTAGCAATATGTAGTATTCTACTCAGATTGTTCTAAAATTCTAGAAGATTTAGCATTTTATTTAGCTTGCCCCCAAACTCCTGAAGATTCAGATGGCACAGAAAATAAAAAGGGAGATAAAAACTGAAGGAATGCCATGCAGTGACTATCTGCACAAAGCTGACAGCCTAAGCAGTCTTTTCACCCCAGTTTCCTACCTGTAAAGAATGTAGACACCAAGTAACCACCTTGAAACAAACAATAAAAGAAAATGAGCTTTTTCATTGCCTTTAAACTCAGTCAAATGTTCCATTTAAATTATAAAGTCACATTGACAAAACATCTGACACTTAGCTTTGGGTAGTAAACTTTGTAAAAAAACAAGCTAGATTGAGGCTGAGCAAATCCCTTCAGTGTCAAAGAGGTGGACGCCATCCTCTGCATAGCAAATGGATTTTTCTCTGTAAAGTCTTAATGGTCATTGACTGCATACAATGGTGATACTGTGGTTCAGAAAATCCAAGAGGTCTCTAATGTGAAAGGACAATGAGCCTCATACCAGGAAAATAGGGACACCAGTGCTTACCAGACAACCAGCAGGTCATGGATGAATTCTTGGAAAGGTATTAAGTCTCGCAAGATACTAGAGAGTAACCTTTGCTTAGGGATCAAGCCAGTGTCATTACTATCTGTATCCCACACAGTTTGGTTTTGTGAAGGATAGATCATGCCTGCACAACCTGGTCAACTTCTTTGAGTCAGTCACCAGAGCTGTGGATGAAGGCAAGGTGGTTCATACAGCCTACCTTGATCTGGCAAAGGCGTTTAATACCATTCCCCATTTAGGAATCATAGAAAAACTCACTAAGCTAGGCATCAACTCCTATATCAGTAGATGGGTTGCAAACTGGCTCACAGATACAACCCACAGTGGGAAAGTAGTGACTCCAAGTCAACCATGCTGACCAATCATGAGTGGAGTCCCACAGAGTTTGGTCCTGGGTCCTCTCCTGTATCTACTTCTCTGAAGTCCAGGCAACACAAAGGGTCTCTGGCTGACAACATTTGTAGACGATTGCAAGTTGGGAGCTATTATTAACTCCCCAAATGATGTTGACATCCTACAGAAAAGCCTCACTGAGACCAATGACTGGTGTCAGAACCATGGCCTTAAGCTCAAGGTCAAAAAATGTGTTGTCATCCCCACTGGGAAAAATGCGGTTCCCATGAATTAACACATCGATGGCAGTCCACTGAACACAGAAGGTGTTATAAGAGATCTGGGAACACAGGTTGACAGCATCCTCTCTTTTGACCACCACATTGCCACTGTGGTCAGAAAGTCCTTCTATATGGCACATCTCATTACTAAGGGTTTTGCATCCAGGAAGAAAGAGGTCATCGTCTCCCTTTACTCTTCCCTCATTAGGCCAATCATTGAGTACAATGCCCCATTTGGCATGTACCTCAATAAACACTTGCAACAACTGGAAAGGCCACAAAAGTACCTTGTAAAGAGGATCCTAGGCCTTAAACACTTGTCCTATATGGACAGACTCAAAAAACTCCAAATGTTCTCTGTCTCATATTGCCTACTTAGAGGCGATCTCTGCTTGATATACAAAGCCATGTCTGATCCTGCTCTGTTAGAAATGCTACATCTAAAGAAATCTCAATCCCTCCACACCACATGCTCCAGTGACCTCAACGTCATTACCACAATCAACAGAATGTGCTGGAGGGACAGGTTCATAACCCAGAGACTGCCCTTGCTATGGAATAGACTTCCCATACATGTTAAACAGAGAACCTCACTGGCCCTCTTCAAAAGAAACCTTGATAAGTGGATGGGAAATAGAAAATTCACCCCGGGGATCACTCCAGTGGTTCTACTCGACAGAGGCACTGAAACCTAAGGTCGGGTGGCACGATGTCAGGGTAATCCTATGGGCTAGGTTTGTAAAGGCTCCAGTTTCCTTAGCCTAGTACACACATATGAGCCTATAAATCTATCTATAAGCACATGTGGCTGCCATATAACTCATAGACAAGCTGCTGTAATGTAGACAGCATTTTATCACAAATCAGTCAACAAAACATTTCCAGATGGTGTCCTAAATGAGATGATCCACACTTAAATATGAACTTCCTCAATGAACCTTTTATCTGATGGCTGCCCTACAAACAAAAAATAAATGTTCCAAGATCAAAACACCTAGACTACCTGTAACAAAAGAGGAAATATAAAACATCAATCAAGCAATGTCCCCCATACTTAGTTACCCTTCAATCTGATGTAGGTCAAAAAGACTCAAGACAACCATGTGCCTGTTCTCTTATGTCTCTCAACTGACCTTAGGTAGCTAAATCTGTGGCTCAATTCGTGTAAAAAGAATAAGAGGAAGAACATTGTTTGAAAAGCTTTGAGAAGATTAGGCTGTATGCAAACATAAATGCAGATCCTTGGGTACTGATGGTATCCCATTTGGGAAAACAAATACTAAGCTGTCAAACTTAGTGGAATGGGAAAGCCAATGAAGACACCTAATCCAACAAATGGGGCAGAGTAACAAAGGTTGAAGATCTCCCCAAATTCATCTGATGGCCCATACCTGTTTGATTGGTCTTGCATCTAAAAACCTATACTATGAAAACATCATCAACCACAGCCACATGGTTCTATTGCAAGCACCCAGGCAACTCATTAATGCAGAAAGATCCCATATACAGCAAAGTGAATACAGTAGCCCAAAGTGTCTATGTATGATAATTATTTGTGGTTGAGCATATGTCCACTAGGATAGATTTTAACAAGGGTTTCCCAATTGAATACCATGAATCAGAAGCAGCACGCTTATGCCTATCCAACCTTTAAACATTACGCCCAAAACTCAATGTTTTCTTACATCACAAAGCCTGGAAACTCTAGCCACCAGATTAAGTACAACCAGATATACCCTAATAATTCTGGAGACTTCTCTGTTAAACAAATTCGATATTAAATAAACGGCTATTAGATGGAGTGATATCAGTCTCTCATCCTTTTGGAGATTCAGGCAAAAACATCTAATGGACATATGGTCTATTGGTAATAGGAGCCCAAAAATTCCACCTCACTAAGTGTAATATTCTTCTATCATCATCCACAAGTTGGCTGGGATCTGAGTGGGCAAGACCACAACTGAAACCTGGAAAGCTGCAGTTCAGAAAACTATCAGCAAGCACATTGTGAATACCCAGAATGTGTTTTACAGAAAAAAGACAAATTAATATGCAAGCTATGTAGAACTAATAATCTTATGAGTGGCTGGACCCAATAATACTAACAAGGCTTTTTAGTCAATACCTGTCTCACAACCTTGATGTCAGGCTGAAATACCAATTTTCTTGTTACATAACTTATCCTATCAAATCATTGCTGCTACTCAGCTGACTGAGTATAAGTTTCAGTAAAGTGATGCCCTTTTTTCTCTCTCATGGGACCTACTGGGTGGCCAGGGTGCAGCGAACCAACATTCTTTAAAATAGGTTTTCATGACATGCTTTTTTGCTGCTTCTGTTAACAGCTGCAATGTACCAGTTGCGACAATAATTCTGCCATAAAGACTGCCTATTGAAATCTGACAGGAAGACGAATGGCAAACAGAGGTCTGATATTACCATTCTAATAATCCTACTCATGTGCTGTCCCTGACACCTTCTAGGTAGCAAGTTATCTAGGGGTCTAATGAATGCCCTTCCTGAGGAAATTGCTTTACATGCATAATTTTGTGGTCCTCATTCACTCTAACTGTATTGGCTGACAAAAAAGACCTGATTGACAAAATCAAGGAATTCAGTTTAGCTTGTGGTAGTCTAAAACAGGAGGATACTTCAACCACTTCAAAATGCAAAAGTACAAGGGACTTGACAGGGCCTTCCATTTTATTGTGTGCAATGTTCTCTGTTAACTGATGACACACCCTGAGGAATGCAGCCATCTCTTGCTCCTTTCCCACACAATCAAAATATCATTCAGGCAGTGATCCACCCACTGCAAAGAGAGTCTCAGTTTCTAACACCACTACAAAGCTATGCTAAATGTTCTGAAGGTGGCAAAAGCCACTGTACAGCCTATGGCCATGTCAAAATAATAACAGCACAAAAGTATATGTCCAGAAGATGCCATTCCTCATCACAGATGGGAAGTAGCCACAATACCAACTGAGCATACAATTTTGCCCTCCATGATCTTTAAAATGTCAAATAATCCTTACCAGATCTAATGAAAAATTACTGTACATTATTATCATGTTTGCTAATACCATCATTCACCATGATCTGAGCAGAAATAAAAGATGGTGAATTAATTAAAAATCACTGTGTCTCCTTTTTACACCAAAACTAGTGGTGGAAATCCTACAGATTCAAATAGGGTAACTGAAAGAGGCCAGAAATTCTCACTTTTTAGATATCTTTGCCTAGTAATTCCTTCTCTACTCCCTGTTTACCTTGTGTTGACTTTAAATGCCTACAACTTGCGAACTTTGTGGTTGTATTCAATTTTATGGAAAAAACCTGATGGGAAATCCTATAACAAATTGTAGAGTTCCTTACTGACTGGAATTGTCTTTTAAAGAAATATCTGGCTTGATGGACAAGTTGTTCACAAAAAGAATGGAAGCCACAAAATTAATTTGCTCCCTTAAATATTCTAAAGGAGGTATGTCTCCTTCTGCTATGTTAGCTAGTGTGCCCCCATACTTAAACTCAAAGGTAAGGACAAATCTATGGCCTATGGTGCCATCTTTAGATCAACACTTGGTGGCTAACTGCCCATGCCCACAATGAGAAGAATCTAGGGAAAATCTACATTATGGCCAAAAGTAGTTTCCATATTAAACACTCAACAAGGGTCGAAGATGACATAATAGCTAAGGTGTTTACCTCACAGACATAAGGTACAGGGTTTGACTCTTACCCTTGGTCAGTATGTAAATATTGTTTTGGTATGTAATAGTCTGTAGACTGATTGCCAGGTATTTATCTATGAGCAATGACTGATTTTGTATTCCACCTGATCATTACTGTACCATAATGATACCCTTGTTATGTCAATCAACACCCCAGATAAGTGTCAGCATACCCCTCATCCAATTTTAGATACTTGTAAAACACCTACAGTTTCCTAAACTTTTGGTCAAACCAATGGCAGGCCAAATCTCCACTCAAGTTATGGGTTTCTGTGATGATTAAAAATAACTTAATAAATGCAGTGCTTTAGAAGGCTCTCTTTCAATGATTACAACCATGACGTTTGTTAAATTTACCACCAAACTGTGTTAATGTTTTGTCTTAAATTTAGTGGGATAGCACTTGTTCTGGGCTTCTACTGCAGATTCAGAGACTTTGGCCCTAGGTTCATCTAAAGTGTTAATATGTTAGATCCTGTCAGCATCAACAGGTCAAATATATTTTGACATAATCCCCTCTCCAGATTTTTTCAATAACCAAAGAGAGAATGCAGAAGTGATTGATGAACCCATCTAGACAGCAGCCAGAGTAGAGACCTCTAACAATCCCTGCTTGCTCTTCACTGCACCTAACAGACCAGCATTTACACTGCTAGGAAGCTGACGGGTTAAAGGTAAATTAGAAAAGATAAAGCTGCTCTGCTAAAAGCAGTACCATCAACATCTCTCTCCTTTGATCCTGGGCCGGCCAATGTCATAGTAGTTAAACATTTGCCCAACACAAACTCAAAAAGCCTGGATCTCCCTTCCCAGTTAAAAGAAACAAATACTGGAGAAGCAAAAAACAAACCAAAATGAAAACAAAAATGCAGAAAGGTAGCTGTCTGGCGATACAAATCCACAAAATGTGAAGAGGTTTGAACGCAAAATTAGTTTAATAAAGTAGCATTTTCGCTGCTTGAAAAATCCACAGCTTCTTCAGAAAAACTTAAAAAAAAGCAGTGAAACTTTTTGTAAAAAGGTTTAGAGGAAGTGTTAAAATTACATCACTTCCTGTTGAGAACCTCATGACAACATGCTCATACTAAAAAATACTAAAAGCGCTCCAAAACATTAAACGGGCGCAAAGTTAGTTTAATAAAATACCATTTTCGCTGCTTAGAAAAATCTGCAGCTTCTTCACAAAAAACTCAGTTAAAACAAAAAAACAGTTAAAAGCTTCAATGAAACCTTTTAAATATTCATCTACATGCTGGTTTTGTTATTCCTCCAACCAGGCTGACTAATTTGTGTCTCATTACGTGATGGAGCTAAAGAGGCTAGATCTTCCTTGTCTAGTGCCGTTGCTGGGTCTTTACTTGCATTGTGCCTCACTCTCTGTTGGGTGTAGGCTACTTATCTGATGTGACCAGCTTGGATATTTGAAGACTGCCCTTCTGTGAACTACATTGATAGATCACTTCAGAATGCTCAGCATTTCACGGCACATTAATTAAAAAAAGTCTGAACTTGGGCAGTTATTCCTCCATTTATCACATGTATCCTAGATAAACCTCATTTTTCTAATGAAAAAGAACAATAGCTAGTAGTACATAACACACACACACACACACACACACACACACACACACACACACACACACACACACACACACACACACAGAAAAAAAAACTCACATTTGATTTAAAATGCAACAACAAATTGAATAATGACTATAAAAAATAAATATATAAGGCAAGAACTGCAATTAGATGTGATATAGGAAAATAATTACCAATGCCACACTAAATAGAAATACATATTTATAACCATCGATATACCTAAAGTTAATAGCTGATGGTATTGATAGATATAAAATCATAATTCTTCTATAATAAGACCTACCACAAACTTAAGAAACCACCCATGAAGATATTTTGTTAATGAACATTTTCTATGATAAAGCAAGATATAGAAAGACTTGTTCACTACAGAACATAATATATAACCACATTTAAATTAATCAAGATCTCTAAAGGAATGGAATTTACTTAAACTACTACCACATTATCCTGTCATTACATAAACATAAATATAAGGTACCCCAAACACATGCATAAACCCCCCAAAAAAAAATAAAACTTTGCCACATGCTTAATAGGAGTGAGCATGCAACCCATTTCAATATATATATGGATTCACACTCACACTGCACTGAAATACCATTGTATGAGAAAAAAAAAAAAAAAACAATAAACCATCAACCCTTGCTATTCAAACTGAAGGACTCAAACCAAATTACCTGTTAATTGCTTAGTTGTTATACAAAGGCTACTTTTAACCTTACAATTATATACACTGAGACAGTTAAGTATGGGTTTTACTTAGTATTTTTCTTTTTGTAAAATTTATTATAAATATAATGATTATGATTGTATTATGTTCCCAAGTGTCGAACTGTATAGCACTCCTCTCCCCACTCTAAACTTCATAATGCCGGCTAAAGTCTATGGACATATGGCCTTAACTTAACCCCTAATGACAAACATGAGCACTGTCATCACCACCAATGGCCTCATATGCTCTCCGCTGATATGAGTGTGCTCCCAAACATGACTAAATGGACTGTCATCACTGACCCTGGCTTGTGAATGCAGAGGCCATACCCCCAGAATATGCCCAGTAGAGGGTGTCATGCAACCCTACAGCTGCATTGGCAGTATCAGTTTACCGCAAGGTACATCTCTCTCTCTCTCTCTCTCTTACAACACGATGGGCAAGCTGGCATAAACTACTCACACCTATCCTTCTTAGTCAGCTTTTCCAGTGCACAAGACACCACTCAATCTCAGGTCATCCAGGTGATAGCCAGGGCTTTATCCTTCTGCATTCAAGGCCAGACAGCTTTAAAAGTAATTGATTAGAGCTTGGAAGACAAACTCATTTATTCTGTTTCGTTTTCACTACATGTTGATGTTCTGATCCATCTGTAGTACCATGCAGACAGTAATGTTGGCTGTGCATCCTAGTGTGCTTCTTGTGCTGTGCAACCAGTGCAGTTTCCATGATTAGATATTTCAGAATCACAGAACAATATGTGGTAGTGATTTTTATACAAACTGAGCAGCACAGTCTATGAACAGTGTTTAAATATAACTACTACAGATGTATAGACGCTGATAGAAATAGGATCACTTGATAGGCACTTGTTTTATTAATTGCATTTCTAAGCAGGACCAGGGAAATTAAGTACAGAAATAAATCAATCTGTCACCAAGGATGATAATAAGGTGTTGTCGAGAGCCAAAAATAAATCAGATATGCATTATGGTTACAGAACTGATCATAGAATGTGCTGATAGGCAATAAATGTGCATTCAACATTAGTCAGAATAACACATCTAAAATAGAAGTATAGCATTTATAAACTGATGAAATTTCCTCTGTTCAGTAACACTGAAAGTACTGAAATAACAGTATTACTGTAGCTGTCTTAACATACTCCTCATCTTGTAAAACATAACTATTTCAGTCTGCACTATGTCTGAACATGAAAGGTAGACTTTGATTGATATACGTTTGCTGACAGCAAATTCTAAGAGAGATTTTCATGTCCATTTTAATATCAGTAAGTTAATGCAAACAGATACATACTATTCATATCGACAGCAAGGAAGTCCAAACTCCTAGACCATCTCCAAGTCAAGTAAACACACAAATTAATATGTAGAGGCATAAACAACCAAACATACAAATAAATACATAAAATCAAATGAACCTTTGTTGTAAATTTCTGATAAATAAACTTTCAGAAGCTCAAACCTGAACTTAAATCCGGACTGATTGCACACTTTCAGGACAGAAAAGGCCTAGACTGCACAAATAATAACAAAAGAAAAAGATTCAGTTAGATAACTTATAGTAAGCAGACATGCTGAAGTCCAGCTAAGTCACAGATAGTCCAAAACTAAAGACAGGGTAATTTCAAGACTAAAAATGTTAATCTTTCGACAACAATGCCTTTAAACTGCACAACAGCATCATCAAGTAAATAAAAGCAAATAAGATAACTGAGTCAAAAAGCAGCATTAAACTATAGTGATGAAATATTCCTGTGATGGAGCTATAAACAGAAAATGTTGTCTTTATTCATTCTGTAGGTTAAGTTAGACTCCTAGTTTATAAATTGAACATTTCGAGTCTTTGACAGTTGTGTGGTTTCATGAAAGCAGACAATTTGTATGACTCAATATAAAAAAAAATTAGTATAAAAAATAATAAAACAAACAAAAAAAAAGAAAAGAAAGCTGATAGAGAAATCAAGTAGGTCAAAAGAAGGTGAATTCATGATGATAAGTGATAAGTAAATGCGTAAGTCTCCAGACACTCATGAAAAGGATACATGAGAGATGTTAATGATTGAGGACCTCCTAGATGATGTAAAAGAGCCATTTTGAAGTGAGATTAAAGAAAGTAGTACAGAATTAGCATAATGTACTTTGGAGGCAAAGGTGCATGAGTAACAAATAGTGAATGACAAAGCCATAACTTAGGTGGACCAAAGTTCATGGGTACCAGATGTTAAGAATGCAATCGACAAATGCCAAAGACTGTTTTTTTTTGTTTTTTTTTTGTTATCACCTTCACAAAGACCTTATTTTGTCCTCAAGTCTGAGGCAACTATGTGTGTGTGTGAGTGTGTGTGTGTGTGGGGGGGGGGGTCGCCAGTCCAGGTATATGGCCAGTTCACCAGATGACCTAGATATGGATTTGGTGTATGATATGAATTTGCATGTTGATCCCCTGAGGAGCTGATAAATTAATATTTAGACAAAAAGACAAATGTTATCTTCTGCATAATGAAGAAGAAGAAGAAGTGCTGAAAGAAAAGCCAGTGGATAAGGAAGAGACATTATGAAAGACAGAGTCCCCAGGAAGGACATTTTAATTATAATAGTACCAACAAGAGTGGTATACTTAGAATCTACATCTTTTTGTCACAAGTGCTGGGCAAGAGAGTGAACTAGAAGCCCCACTAAAGGAAATTTTAATTAGTACCAGAGAGAGAGGAGAGAGAGGGTTGAAAGCCTTGACTGTGTCTATTGTTGTCTTATGTACTGGTTAAATTAGTGAGCTAGAGTTCCTAAGACAGAAATCTGAACTATAGAAGTACCAAAGAGTGGTAAGCTTAGAGTCTATCTCTTTTTGATTCCTGTGCTGGTTAAAATAGTGAGCTAGAACTAAATCTGAATTATAGAAGTACTAGCTTGTACTGTGAGACCGGTTGTCTTATGTACTGAACACATCAGTAAGCTTGATTGTGCCACATAAATCTTATGTGCCAAAACAAGCTAAAAATATAAATAAGCTAAAACATTTCTTGGTTAAATTTGAGATATACAGGTTAAATATCAAATGTTGGCACTGTTATGGATTATGAAAGATACTTTGCGGTGGTACCGCGGTAGCGTTGTTGCCTCACAGAAAGAGGTTCTCCTGTTCGGTTCACGGCTGGAGTGCCTTCTGTGTGGAGTCTGCATGTCCTCCCCGCGATCAAGTGGCCTACAAAAGACATGCGTGAATGGGCGTGCCTTTGCTGAAGGTTGGGCGTCAGGCTGGCAACTCGGCACCATAAAAAATAATCAACTGCCGATCTTTAGCGGACCGGAGTTCCGCTGTGGCGACCCCTAACCGGGAAAAGCTGAAAAGACAAACAACTTTGCTATATACTATTTGACTCACTGAGATTGTTATTGCCTGTTCAACTTTTACTGTGGGTAGAGTACACAACATTTCATTTTGTTACTTTTATGTTTACTGTATTTAGCTTGTACTTCAACTAATACAATTTTTTATCTTTACATTCAATTTACTTCTAAACACCTGAAAGGCCCAAGGATTGAAAACATTGTTCAGGGGACCTATATGGTATAATTCTTATTTCATGTGTATGTTATGACATTATTTCCACTGATATTGTGCTGTTACATACTGTCTGATTGACACAGTGTGTTCCTGACTGATTCATGTTTAACAGAGGAAGCAGAGCATTATATTTCATTATACAGTATATCTTTTATTTTTTGCTGTGCTCAATTTGAAACTCTACCACTGATGGGCTGAAAATGTATCTTTATCTTTAACGTATTTGTAACCACCATGGAGGCACATGCATTAATATTACCACAAAGGGAACATCTGCATACACATATCTCATTCCATGTATAAACAGTCATGTTTCCACAGCAGGTATTGTCTTTTAACTTATTTGTGAACATCAGGACCTGCAAATTTTATTGTATAGCACACGGGTCATAAGTATAAAGGTGGTATTCATAGGTATTAGTCAAATGTGTTAAGACAATTGGGGCTGTTTCTACACAAGTGTACGATGCATAAAGGCCTTATAAGCTAACTCACAATGGCCACAAATACTCTTTAGCAAATCTAATAATGAAATGGTAATGAGAAATTATTTAAATCCTTGTATGCTAATAAGGCCTACTAAGTCCTGTTTGTGATCCCTTGTCATATTTTGACACATTACCGCACTGTGGGCAGATTCATTATAAAAGGTAGAATCATGCCTTTTCTATCTACTTTACAATCATTAGAGATGCTCTTTCTTGCTGCCAGCATTGCTATCTTATGGTGTGAGGTGCTTGTCTTGGTTGAACCAAAACTACAGATGCCTGGATGTGCTCTCCAGGCAAGAAGGTGAAGATATATGCGGGATTCAATAAACTCCCTGTAGGCTTCGCACAAAGCCTACCCGAAGTTTATGTGTTAGCATGACAAGCAGTAGCGTTAGTTGCATAATCATGC
Organism: Protopterus annectens; assembly: GCF_019279795.1. NCBI lineage: Eukaryota > Metazoa > Chordata > Ceratodontiformes > Protopteridae > Protopterus > Protopterus annectens. Next base: position 46,800,956 of record NC_056736.1, read on the forward strand.
TGCCCATCATGCTTACATGAATGCAAGCATGTTTTCATGACCAGCAACAGTGCTGATGGCCAGAAAACCATGCTGAACAGCATGAGCACAGAAAGAAGAAGCTTTCAAGTTTGCCTACTGACAAACCTGCTCTGTGAGATCGCACAGACAACCACAATGGCTACCAGGGGTGAAAATGTTGAAATATCAGCAGTAATAACACAGTAAAGTGTACTGAGTGCAAGGTACAGAAAAAACAATTATTTTCAGAATGAAATAACAGAGAGGAAAGGTAAACAGCAAGGGCAAATTCAAGGGAAAGCACACTGGGCAGGGAAAGTGTGCAGATGAAAATGTGCACAGATGTGAATGACAGGAATGAATAAAGAGGAAGAGGGCATGTTAAATATGGAAATGTCTGCAAGATAGGATATATCAATGTATGTATACTGACAAGACAAGTCAGTGGATAATATTATACACATATGTGCATAGCACAATACGTACTGCTCTTTACATTTCCTGCATGATTATATTATATTATAAACACACATTATAGTATATATGTGATAGTTGCACAAGGTTCTATTTCACTGGAGGTGAGTGGTTGTGATATACGCATCACTGACATGCTCATTGGATAGGACATTAAGCAATGACAATGTACACAATAGGGGGTATGTGCATACTCTGAAGATATGCTAAATGACTTGCTTGAATATGACTGACATGTCACCTTAGCTCTCAACCATTCATGGACACATAGCAACATACTCCTGAAAATATGTAGAAAGAAACACATACAAAATATTAAAATATTATGACCATTAATTATTGGTATTGACAGAATATGTGACTGCAATTTGTTATACATGTTCTGCAGGAGCAGACGTGTATAACTGTAATGATTGTCAGTATTTTATGAGGGAAATTCACCAACTCTTCCCCAAAACTGATCATGTTTTGGAGGGTTTAAGAAGGACAGGGTTAAACCTGGATTTGAAATCAGGGGCATTGCTGTTGAAGTTTGCAGGGCACATAAGCAAAATCTCCCCCTCCAGGAATCAAATAGATGCCATCAAAGTTGTCACTGAGCTGTGTATTTACTGAATGCAAGACAGAAAGATATATCATTCTAGTAGAATACCTTGAAGAGAAGTCTGCAGTCTCAGATCCTAATGGGTATGCATTGCAGAGGATAAATCTGTATGGCCTACCAAATGTGTGATAGTTCACTGTGACAAATGTGATACACTTAACTAAAGCATCCCTGGATGACATAGTTATTGCCCATATGGGTAACAACACATACAAACACCACACTAGTATGAGTGGATTCCCTAAACACAGCTGGGTATTGTATGCATCTGCCATATGTAATAGCAATTGACATTGTCTGAAGCATCTGCAATTGATATGTGAATTAAGAACTGGTATGTTATAATGAATGGTACAGCAATATGTGAGACTGATGGCAATGCATCAGCTATGCCCATGTGCAAAGAAATGACAGCAGTGTAAAATCTAGTGTCAATAACTACATAAACTGTCACTGTAATATTGCTCACATATCAAGCAATACATGGAACACACTCTATAAGTACATGTCAAATCTCAACACATGTGCCAGATGATCACTGCCCCTCTGACATTGTCAATGAAGATGTTATACTGCCATGAAATCCTAACATACATCCATATGTGTTCAAGTGGTAATACTGATGTGATGTAGCTGTATGTCTGTGACGCAGTACTCTCACACTATAGCTGTACCTATGCTACAATTGGACTTCCAGCTGTGCATCACCTGTAAATAAAATCTTGGGTATAAATCACATGCAACATAGTGGAACTGCTAATGTAGTCATACAACTGTATCTATTTTATGGCATTACATTTGTTGTATATCATATGCCTATATGTTTGTCAGTGGAAATGTGTAGGTTAGGACCCTGGCACCATATAAGGACACATACTGAGGTGTCTGGGTTCATGCAGAACAGTTAATGACACAATGCTGCTGGGGAACACCTACATAATTCTTGTGAATAATAACACAATACTGTATGCAATGAATTTGCTAAGGTTGCAAGTGAATCTGAAAATGTCATATGTTTGTGTATATAACAGCATTGATGAACCCAGTTGTATGCGCCCATGTAATCAATATGACGTAAAATTGCTGTTTGCAAAATAACATTTCCAGATGATAGGTATACACATGTACACCTGTGCCATACTGCAGCTATCACTGTGATGGTTGAATGAGAACTGTGTAGAATGTGGATATATCCCACTATCAGAGCACATGTCCTAGTAAGATAACAATATTCATAGCATCATTCCATGTCCCCAGTCCTCTCGAATCATGTTACTACAGCTGTTATGGATGGAACATGTACACAAATGGCATCTGCCGACATCAATATAGTAGTTCAGTTCCCAGACTGGAATCCACTGTTGTAGTGTTACAGTGCATCCACACCTCAACATAGTACATGTGGATAGCAACATCAACATGCAATGTTTATAGGGCCAAATGACATTACTAGGCTAATGGCCAAGAGCTCATGCAGTCCTAGCCATTATTATCCCATTTAAACCCAATTCACAATCCCTAGATGAGGGAAGATAAAGGAGCATGTGCATACATAGCCCTCAACTCTCCAGATTTTCTCAGAATGTCCAGATTTTTAACTCATATTTTTGGTCCGTTTCTCATAAAATTGTAGGTTTTTTTTTGCAAATCGCTGGCAAATCATTGAGGACTGAAGTCAGAATATTTATTTTTTTTTATTTATTTTTATTTTACATTTGTTAACCGGGATGGTCCAACTGGATACATGTCCTTTTTCAGCGGAGGCCCGGGTAGAAAAGCTCCAACAGAGTTACATTGATAATTAGGTACAGTAAATGAGCTGAAAGAACTTAACAAAAACATAGGCTATTTACATACAAGTACAAGACTGCCATTACTATTTCTGAGATTACTACAAATGTAACATTAATAACATATTAGCAAGGACGGTAGGCAGTATAATGACATAGAGTTAGACAGGATACATATTTCTTTATCACAGTATACAAAGTACTTATCATCTTAGCTAGTTGTTTATGTTTTAGTTAATGGCACAGAGCTAGTCTGGGTTTGAGCAAGGACATAGCCAGTGTGACTTGAAGTGGAGTTTTAGACTATTTTTGAATTGACTTAGAGAAGTTGCAAGTGTGATGTTATTTGGGAGAGAGTTCCATATTTTACCAGTGGTGTTGGCAAATAGCGCGTCACCACCTAGGTTGAGAGATTTAGTTGTTTGGACAAGGAGTCTGTTTGCTGTGCGAAGGCAGCTTAGATTGGAGTAGGGAGTCATTAAGTTTTTTAGTGCTGGGGTATTCTCAGGTTGTTTAAGGATTTTGAAGGCCTCTATGAGTTGGGACTGGTGAAGAAGGTGTGGGAATTCTATCCATCCAAGATTTTTTAGGTTAGTACAGTGGTGTGTTCTGTAGGGTAGGCCTGTAACGAACCTGGCAATGTGATTATAGCAGGATGAGAGCTTGGCCAGATCAGATTTGTTAAGGTGAGTGAGGACAGGAGAGGCATATAGTAGGGTAGAGAGAAGGTGTGAACGGGCTGTGGCTGCCATGGCATTCGGGGTAAGGAAGGCTTTAATTCTATATAGGGTCCCAAATTTCTTGTTGATTGACTTAATGGCTTGGTTGATATGTATATCAAATCTGAGTTTATTGTCAATGTTTACTCCTAATAGCTTTGTATAGGTGTCTGGGGAGATGATGGTCCCATTATTGGATTTTATAGTGAAGTTTTCAGTCGGAGATCTATTGGTTGGATAGAAGAGAAGTAACTTGGTTTTGTTTGGATTTAAGATCAGGAGATGGTTGGCAAGCCAGTTTTTGACTTTGGTGAAGCTATGTTGGGTGGTAGTTAGTAGATTTGCAAGAGAGGCATTGGAACATATTATAGTCGAGTCATCTGCATATTGAATGCAGGTGGCTTCAGGGATGACTGTTTGGATGTCATTTATGAAGACTGAAAAGAGGAGAGGTCCTAATATGGAACCTTGAGGAACTCCTATGGTATTTGGTAGTAGGCAGGAGAGCTTGTTTTGCCACATTACTGCTTGTTGTTTCCCAGTGAGGTAAGCTTGAAACCAGTCAAGGGCTGGAATATCTAGATACAGGGTTTTTAAAGTATATAGAAGTAACTGATGGTTTACCATATCGAAGGCTTTCGATAGGTCCAGGAAGAGAGCGGAGGATATTTTTTTATTATTCCGGTTAAGATTAATGTTTTCAGTAAAAGAGAGGAGGGCAGTGGTTGTACTATGATGGGGTCTGAATCCATGTTGAGAGTCTGTGAGTAGTTTATTTTGGGTTAGATAGAGCATTAGTTGGTTGTGCATGCACTTTTCCATAATTTTGGCAAGTGGTGATAGTATGGCTATAGGTCTATAGTTGGATAGTTCTGTGGATGAACCTCCTTTGTGGAGTGGAATAACATAGGATATTTTCCAAATTGAGGGGATTGAGGCCTCAGTTATGGTTCTGTTAATTAGGATTGAGATAGGATAGGCTACGACATCTGCAGCAATTTGCAGGTATTCAGCCGGCAGAAGATCGGCTGAAAGGGTGGTTGGCTTCAGTTTTTTCAAAAGGGATCTGATAAAGGATGTGGACACTGGCTGGAAGTTAAAAGAGAGTGGTGAGTCGGGTATAGTGTTTATAGAAGTGTGGGGAGGAGAAAGTTGGTTAGCTATTGACTGGATGGTTTCTGTGAAGAAAGTATTGAATGAATTGGCTATATCTTCTTGGCTCTTGTCAGATAATGTTCCTGGGGTCGGAGTAGTGGGTTTGCCTGGTTGGAGGAGTTTATTTATGCCTGCCCAGTACTTTTGAGGGTTATTCTGATCTTTATGTTGCAGATTGTAGAAGTAATTTTTCTTATCTAGTATGATGGCTTTTTTAGTCTCATTTCTAAGTTGCTGGAATTTGATACGATCTAGGGGTAGTTTGGTAGTGCACCATTTATCCCACGCTTTGTCTCTAGTTGTTATTTTGGTTTTGGTGTCTGTTGTTAGCCAGGGTGCTAGATGAGTTTTAATTCTTATTGAGCGTTTAGGGGCATGCAAGTCAAGTATAGTAAGGAATGAATTGTTAAATGATGACACTGCCTCATCAAGGGGAAGGAACTTTAGTTTTGTCCAGTTACATGATTTGAGTTCAAGTTGAAATTTAGTTGGGTCAAAGTTTTTCTTGGATCTGATAGACCTATAAATAGGTAAGCTTGTACAATTAATTTTGTCTTTCATGATATATGTGAGCAGGTGATCACTAAGATCATTAGGGAGAGTTCCAGACATATAGTTCTGGGGATGACTGTTGGTGAGTATCCAGTCTAGTATACTCTCTTTTTGGTTATTGTTACCTGTACGTGTGGTAGATGATATTATCTGAGAGAATCCATGTAGGTTAACAGGGATGGGGTTGGACTGTGATGTGCATTGGTTCCAGTCAATATTAACATCAATATAATGGCAGACAGTTGCTATTCAGACATCATATCCTTCAGAAAATTCATGCTAATGCAAAACCTGCTATTCTATCAACTTTCTATGTTTGTAAGAGCAATATTTAAAGAGTGTCTATTTTTAGGCCTTTGTACCCCCATTATTTGTGGCTTTGTCCAGATTTTCTGCTGTATTAGTTGAGAGGTATGTGTGTATATGTGTTTGATTTTATTACAGATTGCCTCTGTCCATATAGGACATGGTACCAACTCATGAGTGAATTGGCACTCACACATCCAGTGGTCTGGGAGATGGCCTGTAGAGGGTCATGGAGGGGCCAATGCTTCACAATATGTGTGTATGCATTTTTGAGATGATAACATCCTCAGTGCTCCACAGAAAGGATTTTCTATGGACAGATGGAAAAAAGGGGATGTTGGATTCAGGAGGGCTATATAAATGAGAAGAGATTCAAAACGTCATACCCTGACCATAATATACTACCAACACACACACCAGTTTATTGAGGTCAGATTCAAACATCGTACCTGTCTAAGTATACAAGCTGGATTCCACACAATGTAAGACCAGCACTGCCACAGATATATGACGTATCAGAGTACACTTTATAGAGGATGACATCATCAGTGTATACTGAGAAAAAGAAAGTTTGGAAGGCTGTATGAAATTGCTGTGGAGTCATGTTGCAGTGTAAAAGTATCTTCTGAATTCAACCTGAGTGAAAGCAGTAGGACCTGTACTCATGCTAAACTGAAAATGCACAAACCCACTTAGACACACATAAGCTGACGGCTGTGAGATCAGATCCCTATTTATCTAGTTACACAAGATACAGAACAGACTACTTAATGCTCACACCAAAACAGAAGTCTAACTTTAACAGTGTCAAAGTGCACTTTATACAGGATAACATCATCATAGTGTCACAGCTAACATATAGTGCTATGAGACTTGAGTGTAAAGCCATGACTTGTGATATGATTGTGTCAGCTCAATTTGCAAAAGTACATATAAATACATCCTGGCAAACTAGTTGAAATAAGCTGTCATAAATGCATATTGCAGAAGCTAGACATACATGTACCTGTTTTTTTTAGGATGTTGTCTAGATGAGACTTACACATACACGCGTGCATGTGCACACACACACACACACACACACACACACACACACACACACACACACACACACACACACACACACACACACACAAACACATGGGAAACAGCAGTAGTGCAATGATAGAGTTATGTGCCTTCATATTTAGATGAATGTATGTCCACATTAACACAAATTACTGACAAAATCAATGAGATATGATCATGCATGAGCAGTGTTCACAGTCACTATAAACCCATACCAAATGTAGCAAGGTCCTTAGGCTATATAATTAAAAAGTCAGTTTGACAATGGCCAAGTACTGATATATCATTTGCAAGTTACAAAGACATGCATCTGGAGCATTTCTGCTTGGGCCTCTACTGAAAACTGGCTTTGTTCCAAGTCAGACTTTCCCGGTAAACAAATAATAAATAAATAAAGTGCATTACTGCAGGGCACACATGAATACATGAATATCAGAGAGTTTGTGTTCAGTGAAGCACACATCACTGCCCTTCTCATGTGTTTATGAATGCATTTCCGTGTATTGGTGGATTACAGCCCAGTAGCCAGAGTTACACATGCTCTAGACCTTTTCACAAAGCACATCACTGAGAAGCTGATTTGCGTGGATGATGGCAAAGTATCAGTGCATGTGTGGATTGAATTTCAGAAATTTGACTTGGACTTGTGAAGTAGCATTGTCCACTGGTGATCACTGCCAAACTGTGTGCTAATAGGGACATACAGTAACTGACCTGATTGTTATTAACCGCAAAATACATCTGTTTGTTGTTAATGTTGCATGTGACAAGCTTGCAAGATATGTTATAGGAGAAACTGCTGATGTACATACTTGAAATGTTGGGGTCAATGTTAGCCTTGCCTTCCCCATTTGTGCAATGTTAGCATCAAGCAAACACATTTCTCTACTTAAAGAAAGAAGTGAAACATTTAATTTGGTTCACCTTTCTCCACACAAATAGGCTCAGTGGGGATGCATGGCTGTCTGCACTCTGGAAAGTACTGAGTGTGGAAAATACACCTACTGCTCAGCTTTCTCTGTGACACAGAGTGTAAGAGCAGTGAGCTCTGCTCAGAGCACAGGTGAGCCAGTGTTCAAATCCCAATGGTTCTCTTTTTTTACAAATGGTGTCAGGATGTCACTAGCTAAGTAAATATGAACAGGAATGCAAATGTGACTATCAATGACTACACTCAAGTATGTGTTTTTCCCAAATTTTGTCAACAATGCTTACGTCAATACACTTCTACAACTAGTAGCTCTTTTGCAGGCCTCACTGTGAATCACAAGTTAATTTTGTGTACAGCTTGCTACAAATGACAAGGGATGGTACATGTTTTGAAATGATTACTATGACTCAGCAGATATGTTAACTATTTGTGTAGGGGCAGATATCCTGAAAGGTGTGTGCAGACGGTATGTTTCTTCACAGTAAGAAGAGTTTCCACATCATATTAGATGAAGATTTTATCCATCGTCCTACTAAAGGTGCTACATTATATACTGATGGGACAGAAGAGGTGATAGCAGACACAAGGCTGTAGAGGATGTAGGAGGTACTGTCCTGGCACATTCATTTACATCCTAATAGTGTGTTAGTATGGTGTGTCTTCTCAATCAGAATATGTCCAGCTCTGTAGCATGAAGTTACTGATATGGGGTAAAGAAGGGTTAGGAGAGGGACAACAGGCTTATGACAAGCAGAACAAGGTTGGATAAATATCTCAGAGTTGTGTGGACGAATGTCACTTCAAATAGTCCTTTTTGGCCAGTGTTCAATATACCTCAATGAGAACTCCTACCTGTGGCAATTGTTAAGATGTGGCAGATTAAATATATCATGCCCATATAACATCAAAGTAAGAAATTATGTGAGATGCATCTGGAATTGAACCCTTGAAGCTAATGGAAAAAAAATCAGCCAAGTGACTTATGTCAACACTCTGCATAGGAAGTTGTACTTTGCTACATCCAGCAGTATAACAACTGTCGGAGTAACTGTTTCAAAGCAGTGCCTATACTCTGCCTTCACTCTGTAGTCCTATACTGCAACATATTTAGGCACCTTTGTGCAAGGATAATTGGACTAGTGTAGCTGATGTCAAAAACTCACCAGGTTTTTCCTTTAGACACAAGCATCCATTCATCTCCAATTGGCATTGGTGTGCAATGCCAAACTTCAAGCAAATGCAGAGGACAAAAAATAAAGGGTTTTTATGGGCCATTTCTGGCAATGTGTGTTGTGTGTTATTCGATTTTTTCATCAGATTAAATGTGTTAAAATGGGGTTGATAGGAAAGTGGTGAAATGGGGTAGCAAGCAGAGAGAACAAACATTAAGCAATACAGGTATTTACAGGAGGGAATTAGGAAATAACCATAGATATCCACTTCTTCACCACAGTAATGTGCATATGTAGATAAAATTTGATGAATTTGGACTGTCACCACAACACAGATTGGTGACAACTCAATGATGTTGTATAGCCAGTTCCAACAAATCAAGTGTGTTGAGACGGCACATAATCGAAGTGGACAGCTAGGTGAGACAATTTTTTTTTTTTGTGATACAGGTGTCCATTATTTTTTCAAAGATAAAGGAATGTTGGAGCAGGGACCTATGAATGTGAGGGTCAGGTAGGTAGAGTAGGTGAGGATGCAGGTGCAGACAAACAGAACATACAGGACAGACACAGGGATTGTAATAGATTAAAATAATTGGGGGACACAATGTTTGTGGATTGGTAAGGTACAACAGAGGCACAAGCCCATCAAGCGTGGGAAAAGTGAGAATCTAGTCCTCACCCTAAGAACTGTCATCTCTGTCCCCTTCTTCAGTTGCCTGTGAAACTGCTTGATGTGGGAGTCTCTTTTCTTCTCCAGTTGGCTGATTTGGGCATCAAGGCCAGTCTCTATTAGATCATGTACCAACCCTGGCAACTTCTGGTGAGTGACATAATCATTGCCTCCACCAGTACTCCAGGAGTGTATCAATTCACCACTATCTGGGCAATACTACCTGATATGGATGGACCAGGTAGGGCAGGGGTTGTGAAGGCAGTACTGCAAGTTTGCATCACAGAGGTGTTAGATGTTGGCATGGCAGCTGATGGAGGACTGGCAAGCCAAGCTGCAGCAGTTGGCCCACCTCCTTGTGCTGAAATGCATTTGGCTTGTTGGCTGAAAGGTATGGCATCAGAATATTGTGATTACAGGTAACCCATAAAAAAGTAAATAAATAAATAAATTAAAATAAAAAGGAGATAAGAGGTGGGGTGAGACTTCCCATGTCCCTCCTGGACAGAGGAAGTCAGTGTTAACTACCATAGACCCTTCCTCTGTGAACTTCAATCCCTAACCACCGACAACCAGGGCAACTCAGGGTAAATATCACTAGGCTTGTAAGGGCTCTAGGGCCATTAGCCTAGTAACATCCGTGGAACTTATGATTAGAACCATGATATGTCACATCTGTGCTTTTTTTACAATAAATATCCTTCTATTATTATACTACCATTAGAATTTTCACAATCCCAAAAATGATTGTGAATTATTACAAGTTACCCTTGGAATATGTACATATTACATATCTGCTTTTTTTTAGCTGTGGTGGTGGTGCTGCAGTAGCGTTGTCACCTCACAGTAAGAAGTTGTCCTGTTCAATTCTCAGCTAGACCGTCTTCTGTGTGGAGACAGGGGTGAATGGGGATACCTTCGTTGAAGGTTGTGCATCAGGGCTGGCAACTTGGGACGTAAAAATCTACTGCCAATCATTAGCAGACCGGAGTTCCACTGTGGCGACCCCTAACTGGGGAAAGCCAAAAGATACAACAACAGATCTGCTTTTAAGGTTACTAAAGAGTAAGTTAACAACATTGCATTACAGCCAATATTGCGGCATTTCTCATTTAAAAATAATACTTGTTTAATGTGAATGTATAGGTTACTTGTGGAAAATGAACCCACATAATCTAAATATACTATTACACTTGCCTAATACAGTTACTAACTGCTACAGAAGAAAACATGCGTGCTTGCTGTTACAGTTAAGATAAGCATGCTGATCTACGGAATCACTAAACTTACTAAATTCAGGGTCACTTGTGCTGCAGACACACCCCTTGTTTTTCTGAGTTGTGCCATTCTCTCAGCATGTGCCTCCCTGTTCACCATGATTTCTTCTGCAGCTGTAAAATATAGAATGAGAGGAGAAGAAGAGACATGAAAGCATTACACATACCAGTCTTGGCTATCAGCACCATTGCGTATCATTTCAAGTTCCTTGATCTGAATACTTAAACAGGTGAGGGGAAGGTGTTAGCAGTTTGAATCTCACACAGCCAATGGTTGTGTTGTGTTTGCTTGTGTCTCTTAAAGTCACTGTAGTGATGCCTCCACTGCTGCTACGTGCATGTTATGCCAGTCATGCTAGAGACAGCCTTAACCTTACAGTGAGATCCATTATAGTCCACCCTGCAGCAGCCTATAACTGTAGCACTTCACAAGGAATGCAACACAGATTTTGACTTCTCCACACCCCATCTCTGTACCGTGAATTTGGAGTCACCCTTCCCATATCCTGCCATGTCTGCAAAGGTCCTCCAACAACATTAGTAGTGGTTTCCCGCCAATTTGTGATATCACATTTTATAACTAGAGTGCAAACATGCATGACCATATCAACCACATTTGCACAATAGTAAGCAAAGAAAGGCATTGTCAAACAAAGAGAAAGGGAGTTTATCAAACAGCAATGATAATGTGAAACTTGGTAGTGATTTCTGGTATGTATGAAGCTATACCTGTCACACTATGTCCAATAGTCAACCTTGAAATGCTCAATGGCTTTGATTTTATGCCTTGACATTGGAAGAATCAAGAGGATAACATGGCACATGTTTTGTCGGGGCTTACACATTGTTAAAAGTAGTTTGTATAAGGTGAGATTCAAACATATGTACAAGCAAATGGATACATTGTAACAGAAGTGTTTGTCAACCATGATCATTAAAAATGTACAGCTTAAAGCATGACTGGTGCTATACTTCAAGTAGGCCTGTATGTGTGTAACATTAAAAGGTCCTGGCTCAAGCAGTCTCAGGTTTGATGCAGGACTACAGTCTGACAATATATTGGAAATGGATAGACTTGCCTGACTCTACTAATATATTTAGGAGTTACGTACCTCAGAATGCTTTCAGTTTTAAAGTTATAATTGGGTTATTGGAGGGGTGTAGATGATTATTAGTAAACTATTGTGTCCATCAAAGATATGCAACTGCATTTTATGGGTCTATATTAGAACACCAAACGTTCAAAATTTTGAGTGTTCTAATATCGACCCCTTTTCAGCGAACGCTGAAAATATCGAAGAAACAGAAAAACAAATTTTTTCCTAGGGAAAGAATTCGGTTGTCTGTTTCTGTTGCTTCGGTATTTTCAGTGCTGTGGTGGAAAGTTACGGGTTGGGTTCAGGTAAGTGTGCGATTGTGTGGATGTGAGGGTTAGGGCGGGTTAGGTGAGTTAGGGTTAGGGCGCGGGTCAGGTAAATGTGATTGTGTGGACGTGAAGGTTAGGGCAGGGTAGGTGAGTTAGGGTTAGTGTGCTGGTGAGGTGACTGTGTGATAGTGACTTACCTTAGGGTTAGGGTTTGGGTTAAGGTAAGTGGATAGTTAGTGGTGTATGTATAGTTTAGTGTAGGGTTAGGTGTAAGAGTTTAGGTGTATGTGTGTGGATTGCTGTTTGTTTGGTGTGCTTGTGTTGTGTGCATGTGTTTTGGAACAGCAAATTTTTTTCCCTATGAAAAAATTTGTTGTTCTGAATGTTCGATGTTGTAAATTTTCAATAGATAGGGTTCGATATTAGAACACTCGAAATTTTGAATGTTCGTTGTTCTAATATAGACCCCATTTTTATTATTACATAATCATCATTGCCAAGCCAAACCAGTTGCACACATAATAAAATGGGGTTCATATGCCAGTCATCAATGAGCTACGATACCTACAAAAGTATCTGTATGCAAGGGAGTGATGATACCTTTCTGTCAATCAACCTGTTACACATAGCTATTATTATGTAGTATTACCTTTATAATCAAAGTTTTGTGAGCAATGATAGTGGAACACCATTATTAAAAGTAGAGTCACTTGGATTTGAAGCCTGGATAACCTGCATTCTGACTGTGAACTCACTGCATTTAAACCTGGTGCCACAGGGAAAGTTAGGCAGTAAGTGTATTTTTCACACTCAGAATTTTGACAAACTCATATTCCCACTGAGCCTGTTTGTGCAGAGGAAGGCACACCAAATTAAAATTTTCACTTTTTTCCTTAAGTAGTGAACCCATTTTGAACACAGATAACTAACACACATGGAAAAGGCAAAAGTTAACGCATATTACTTATGTGAGTACTCATTACGAACCCCCCCCAGTAAAAATGTTTACTGTGGGACTCAAACCTTACTAGATCTGTAAATTTTGTTTTGTTTTTTGTAACCCACAGTATTTACATCTTGTTCCACAGAAACAGTCAGGTAACAAGTTGAATTTCCATAGTGTTGACTGCCATTCAGTGCTGCAAAGAATATTTGCACTTGAAAAGGCGACTGAAATTAAATGTTTCACTTCTTCCTTAAGCAGCGAATCATGTTTGTTCTGTGCCATGCACTGTTTACACAGTAACGGCAAAGCTATATATATATATATATATATATATATATATATATATATATATATATATATATATGGGTCTAGGACTATTCACTGAAAGCACATTTCACTGAAAGTCAAATGAATGTGCACAAATCACTGAAAGCTCAATTCACTGTAACACATTTCACTTAAAGTTATATATAAGACTCATATATACATGCTGGGCATTTAGTTTTGTTTAAAAGCTCACTGCAGTCGGTTCCTCACTTTGTAAGTATATCCTCAATGACACACTCATGTCAGGGAAGGATGTCTGTGCATTGCCATGTCTTTCTTCATAAGTAATCATTCACAATTGCAAGCCATCAGCACCTAACAATGGTAGCAAGGCTGCACCATGTTTACATGTGCTACACAATGCCAAAAGTCTGTCATTTAACAATTCTAATGACTTCACACCTCATTTGCATCTTCAGAGTGCTCAGAGGAATGAATATATGCTAAAAAGTATCCATGTAGCTAGGGTGCTTGAAGGTAAGGACATTGTTTTCAGTCATGCTTAGAATGTAGAGATAATAGACTTTTTGGACTGCTATTTTTATACTGGATGTTTTAGTTGCATGGGGCAGTTTATTTGATAAACTGCATAAGTATATGTTACAGATGGCAGCTTACCACTCAAACTCAAGAAATCTGGACAAAGCCATAAAAAAGTGTTACAAATAGGGACAATTTTAAAATGTTGCTCTTACAAACTTAGAAAGTTGATAGAATAACATGTTTTGCATTAGTATGAATTTTTTGAAGGGTATGAAGTCTAAAACTTAATGGTCTGTCATTATTTTCTAACTTCAGTCTTAAGTGATTTGCCACTAATTTGCCAGAAAGCCACAATTTTATTAAAAACAGAATAGAAATATAAGGCAAAAATTTGGAAATTCTGCAAAAATCTGTGCAGTTGAGAGGTATGGATGGCAGTCATGTGAGATATTGACAGTATTGCTGGACAACTCACATATTCTGCTTAATTATATTTACAAGTACCAGTTATGCAGGTATCTACTATTCATTCATGTTCTTGCACATTTATTTTTCTATTACAGGTTTCACACTTATGTTCACATTTCAACAATTAAAACTGGTGTCATTCAGGACTGCTCTGTCAGATGCTAGCAGTACATAGTCATTATAGAGGGAAGTAAAGGTTGTGAGCATTTTCTCGCATTAGTTGTACTCTATGTATGTGCATAGGATGAAAGGTATATCCTTTAGTTGGTTAGCGTGTGTGCTATCCATTTCCTCTTGGCCAGGGTGAGGACATATTGTGCACACCTTCATCTACCTATACCCACAGCAGTTGGGGGTTCCACCTTTCACTCCACACCTGCATGTGGATGCGGTGACACTGCCAGTGTTAGTGGTGGCATATGTGCTTCTACCCCTTGGTGTTTTTGCTGTACTTGTTGTGGCAAGATGATATTGTTTAGGATAGAACAGACTGCCATAATTTCAGACTAAAAACTTCAAATCCAACAAACTGTTAAACACAAACTGGTTTAACCAGAAAAGATAAGAGCAGGAAGCAGGTAAAACACTATTTATTCATCAGACAAACAGTGATCCAAAGGCACTCAGCCTTAATATACGAACCAATGATTAATATCAATTAAATGATCAATTAATATTTAAAGAAATATTCCAATGAATTTCCTTATACTAATTCTTAACACATATTGTATTACACATATATTAAGACTTACAAAATATAAAATGTAAAATGTAAACATCTTTCTCTCAGAAAGTAAAAAATTAAAAAACTTTTTTTGTGATATGTATATGATATGTAATGGATAGAATTTAATTAAACATTATATGTTAAATAAAAAATATGTAATAATAAGTAAAAATTATTAAATTTCATTTAAATATAATTAATATAATTAATATGCATACCTTAAATACTTTAAGTGCACTATTAGTAGTAATACAAAAAATGAAACATAAATTATAAAACACTACAAATTCAGCAACTATAATGTATGAATCAAATGTAAACTCATTGTTGATGTTAAATAAAGTTGAAAGACATGGTCTTATTACTAATAAATAATTAATAAATAATTATCTATTAAGTGATAATAACTTTAAAACACATTTGATTGACAAAAATTCATTTAGCCCTGGAAACATATGAGTGTTGGTAATAATTTGCCATCTAAGTTATGTCAATAGGTCTCTGTTGTAATACCATGAATTTAAATATATGTGTAGGGTTATGTATAATATGCTTGGCAAGAGCGTTGTTTGTGTCTTTGGTGTTAATGGCATAATAATGCTCATAGATACGTTGTTTAAGTTTCCTCTCTGTCTTCCCAATGTAAAAAACATTACAGGACTGACAGAGGGCTACGTATGTTACTGCTTTAGATTCACAATTGAACTTAGAATTAAGGTAATATGTATGACCATTAATGATACAAGAATGACTAACAAGGACATGTTTACATTGTGTACAATGACCACACTTAAACATGCCCTTGATGTTTTTTTTCTATTATACTTTTTAGGTTGAAACCCTTTCTATATGTTATTTTAGGTTTATTTCCCAATGAGTTTAATATATTTATTAATAATATTTACAAGAATGTTGCAACAAGAAAATTATTCCGAAAGGTTTCCGTCAATGGAGATATCCTGCAGGACTTATAGCAGGATCTAAGTTCCACCACGAATTACTTCAACTTTTTGACAATCGGGCTTTCGATTTTTTAAAGCCTTAATAAATTATTATTCAATGGAAATTAGTTCTTTTAAAACGGATCTGGACATCTTAGACCAGGTTATTAAATCTCATGGGGACTTTAATCGTTATAGGTTCGATTACTGTCGAATCTACAACAGTATAGATACAGCTATGGATAAATTACTTCAAACGAAAAAGAAAAAGATAGCAAGAGATGGTCTTGCATACGCAAACAAAAAAGCATACCCTGAACCCCCAAATAGTCGTAATAATAAAGAAAATAATAACATTCACGAAAACTTGGGGCTTGATAATAATAACCATAGTAACAATGACAATGATGACATTTTTTCAGATGATGAAGAAACTCTTAACGAACCACCCCGTCGTAGTGAAAGACTAATAAATCGTAACAACAATAATAATAAGACTGGTCCAAATCAATCTGGTCAGGATTTTCAGCACAGACGCAGTACCAACAGCAACAACAGACGGAAAAATTCGAACAGGTCAACAAAGAGGAACATGAAGAGACAACGCAAGAGATAGCAGTAGACATTGGTGTAGATATTTCTATGCCCAAAGTCTGCCTTTCATCCAAAGGCGACTTTAAGATTTTCAACTACACCACTTTGTCTGTCAATAAAGATATGGCTGATTTTTTATCAAGAGGACTAACATTTGTTCCTGCAAAAAATATGAATATTGCTGATTCCATTATTGATCTCAAGTTATTCGTTCGTAAACTTAATTTACATTTACTTATGGGTAATAATGGTTTGCCTAAACATAATAAATTAAGGGTTTCTAGTGTTTTTAACCCTCCATTACACCCTGAACTGCACATGTTCGAAAAAATATGTGAGTTAGATATTTGGCAACTTAGGAACAATAACCCATATAGATCACATAATAACAACAATATTTCTGATAGTGAGTTAGACCTATTATCGTTCTTAAAGAACTGTAATGTCCATATAATGAAGCCAGACAAAGGTGGTGGCCTGGTCTTTATGGACCAGTTAGTTTATAATGAAAAAATTGAAACCCAATTGTCTGCAGATGCATACTGTCAAGTGTCCCTCAACGAAGTCAATGGAGCCCATAATAAAATCAAACAAGTAATAGATGATCTATACTTAGAAACATCTATCGACTCTGACTTGTTCCAATTTTTGACCATGTTAGCACCTATCACTCCTGCGGTGTTTGGAACACCCAAGATTCATAAATCTTTGGATGATCCACCTTTTCGGATCATAGTTGACGGAAGGGGTTCCATTACCTACGGCTGTGCAAAATTTGTTGACAGTGTCCTAGAAACAGAGTCACAGATTTGTCGTGACTCTTGATGCAATTAATAAACTTGAATTCATGCCTAACTGTTCATTTTTAACTATAGACGTTAAAGACCTTTATACGGTCATACCACAGGATATAGGCATAGAAATGATTTCCGAATTTCTTGTTAGGAAAAAAGCAGATGCTAATACCATCTATTTAGTTGTGACATTATTAGATCTTATTTTAACAAACAACTATATGACTTTTAATGATCACTTTTACTTACAAATTATGGCTCAATGGGAGTACTCTTGTCTTTATCTCAATCAAAGTTTTCAGAAAAATGTTACTTGGTACACGCGTTATCAGGACGATATGTTTTGTTTGTGGGTAGGGAATGTGGAAGAGATTCCTGAATTCATTACGAATATAACTAAGACCACCACTTTCTTGCAATTTACCTATGATATAGGAACAAATTTTATTAATTTTTTGGACATTAGGTTAGAAAAAGACTTAGAAAAACGCCGGTTTAAAAGTAAAATTTATCGTAAGCCAACATATTCGAATACTTTTTTACACTACACCAGTAACCATCCTCAACACATGACAACTGATGATTGTGATTTTGATCAAGAGTGTAAGTTATTGGAGAATATGTTTTTGAACAGAGGCTACCCCCTAAATTTAGTAACATTGCTAAGAACCGAAGTCCAACATAAAAGAGAGTGGGGCTCTTTTCCACCACTGTTGAATAGGGCCCAAAACACACACTTTTCCATCAATGAAGGCAATTCTTTGTTTAATGTGGATCTAGGTCATGAATATTCACTTAACACAAACCATAACAGTGATGACTCCTTTAATGGTGTTAGTAACGAAGTGTACCAGATCAGTTTTATTAATACCTATTCTCTCGATTCTTATGGAATTATGAAGATTTTGTTTAAGAACTGGGTTTTAATTAGTAGTAATGAACAGTTGTTAAACTCATTAGGTAATAAACCTAAAATAACATATAGAAAGGGTTTCAACCTAAAAAGTATAATAGAAAAAAAGAACGACATATGTACCACATTTCATCAATCAAAGGGCATGTAAGTGTGGTCATTGTACACAATGTAAACATGTCCTTGTTAGTCGCTCTTGTATCATTAATGGTCATACATCTTGCCAAGCATATTATATATAATAATATACATAAATTTTAACTATATATTACAACAGAGACCTATTGACATCGAGAGGTCCTCTTGGCATTTAAAATTAGAGCTAGACGAACTTTAGATGCAAAATTATTACCACACTTATCAACACTTCCAGGTTAAAATTTTTTTTTTCATCAATCAAATTTGTTTTTTTTATATCTTAATAGATAAATATTTTATAAATATTTATTTAATATAAGACCATCTCTTCAACTTTATTTAACATCAAATTAAATACATACTATATACATATCACAAAAAAGTTTTTTTTTTTTTTTTACTGAAGAAAGATGTTTTACATTTTTACATTTTATATTTTGTAAGTCTTAAATATGTGTAATACAAATATGTGTGTTAAGAACGTATAAGGAAATTCATTCATTATTTTTTTTCTTTTAAATATGATCATTTAATTGATATTAATCATTGGTTTGGATTAAGGCTTAAGGAGTGCCTGACACATCACTTTGGTTTGTCTGAAGAAGGCTTAAGACTGGAAGCAAAGAGCTGTAATAAATAGTGTTTTACCTGCTTCCTGCTCTTATCGTTTCTGGTTAAACCAGTTTGTGTTTGCCATAATTTCAGCACAAGTACTGGGATCGTACTAAAGGGCCCCCCCTAATGTATCTAGGCACTAAAGCCATGACTTTAGCAGCCAAAACACTTGCTCTGTGATGTTTCTTGTTTGAGCATTTGCCTCATTATAGCATTCCTCTGTGTGTGTGTGTGCATTTCTGATTGGCGTAATTAGCCATGGTTTCAATGCATCCCCTAATAAATGGCCTTGTGGAACATCACCCCTGGAAAACCTCTGGTAAAGCTATAAGGTGTGCCAGATATGAGAGCTGTAGTAACTCCCAATGTTACCATCACACCCATTCAGGATGATTCCCCCTAGCATTCTCATGACTTGACAGTTAATGGATTGATATACATTTTTCTGTTGATATAGACCCTTCCTTTTTCCCCAGGTGGTGATTTGATAATAGTGTGGGTGAAATCTATTG
The DNA here is from genome assembly GCF_019279795.1 of Protopterus annectens. Taxonomy (NCBI): domain Eukaryota; kingdom Metazoa; phylum Chordata; order Ceratodontiformes; family Protopteridae; genus Protopterus; species Protopterus annectens. The sequence continues at coordinate 46,820,501 of NC_056736.1, forward strand.
CACCCAAGACTTCAGGGAAGTGTGTTATGGGGTAGAAATCCTGCATAGTTCTAGCTCGGGTATATGGGGGTCACTGGCATGCTGTACCAAAGCATTCAGGAAATGGTGGAGAACCCTGGATGCCAGTGCCTGTGACACCCCCAGAATGTCCCCTACAGGTGACTGAAAGGTTCCTGTAGCTAAAAACTAAGTGAAACACATACCTTGATCTCCACCGGTATTGGTTTCCCTCAGTTTACCATTGGTCTCAGGTGAGTACAATAGAGGTTGCAAAGTCCTGGAGTGTGCCTATCCACCCTCTAGTACTCCATTCATTCCACTTCGTGTAGACCATGAAATGTTAAATCGTCTCAATATCCTTTTCTTCCTTGCCCAAGGTCTATCAGCAGCAGCAGCATAGAGTTGACCCTAAGGAGCAGCAGCAGCAGCCCCTAACATTCCTTGTTTCCTCTTTAGTTTCTGTGGCTGTATTTCAAAAGGTTTTGGAGTACAGGGCAGATATCTACATAGAACATACAACATTTCTTTATAGCTTGCTGAATAACTCTACCATCTTGGACTGGTCGATTAGCATATAATTCAGCTGCATATGCATTAATTAGAATACCACAATGTTTAACTGGTTTGCACGGTGCTAAACTTTGTGTAGAGCCATTTATTGAATACAAAGTGGTGCACTATCATTTGCGAGTCAAAACACAATGTGCACACGACATGACCAAATCATGTAGAGTTTATTGAATCCGGCCAAAGACAGAACAAATCATCAACATTTTAATAATCATGAATTCCTTGATATGTTCAAAGTGGATATGGATATTATACGGGTCAATGTGAGCATGTATGGTTCCCACATGGGTATTTGGCTTTTGTATCCCTGTAGACGCTAAAGTATGTGTAGCCCTCATTACATTTAACATGGGGACATTCCAGAGGTAGATTTGGGACACAGGTAATTTCCAGGCCCTGAGGATACTTCAGCAATTCCTGGACATACTCTTGGCAAATGTGGATAAATACGTCTTTTTCTCAGTGTCATCTCAGGACCAAGCCCAGACAATACATGCCTTTTATGGGGCTGCACATTTTTCTGAGGTACTTGGTGTGATTGCACAAATGTTGCAATTAGGGCCCCATCTGGTCCATGTAGGGAACAGTATTAGAATAGGAAGCACTACCATTCCTTCAGCCGCCTTGTAATGAGTGATGCATGGAGATGCATTACCAATGTGCCTGCCTAACATCCTGGCAGTGTACAGGATTCCCATATCTGGCAAGGTAACTCACTCTAATGGCTCTTTCTGCATACTAAGCAGCCCAATATTCACCATGTAGTTAAGTGGAATTTTATTTTTCTGTTTTTATTGTTCATAGGAGTATCATGGGAGATTACTAGGCAATTGACCTGGAGGTCATTTTAAGCCTAGCCATTTCAACCCAATGTAATACCATAAAGGTACTAGTCAATACCCACAACTGCATTTGGTAAAGACTGCCCATGTTCAGGAGGGTTGTGGGTGCTATCCACAGTACGAATTTATGGTGCCCCATCCACTAATCCAGGTTCCTCTTGAACAGTGTCATAGATGTGCTCCATTTCACATGAATTCATAGCCTGTTCCAAAGACATGGCAGTCACTGCAAGATAAATTTGTCCCTCCAGAATGTTCTATTTAAGTTGCAGGCCATATTTAAGTCCCTGGAATGGGTAGCTCTAGATGCATTTGATTTATGTATATGTAGTACGTTCATTAGGTTTGGGGCTTGGGTTGCTCTGTAGGCCAGGCATAAGTTTCCCCTAAGAAGTCTATATGATATAGAGTATAGTGACAGGGATTTTACTAGGTCATTTATTATTTATAGTAGCATGCATTGCTTATTACTAAACCACGTTCCCTTTGTTTTGTCTCCCCCTCTTTTCATTTGTTTGCTATATTTTTCAGGTGAGGCAGGATATCCAATGCTGCCATGGCTGAAAGCACTAATGAAAAATCTGAGTGGTGCTGTAGAAAATAATTTGAATACAGCTTTGTCTCAGACTCATATTGTTATCGATACTGTCTTCAACATGTTGAAAAGCTGTTTCAGATGTGAATGAGTCTAGGGTTGCCCTTCAGTGTGAACCATCTACTGTATGTAGGATGCTTACTTTGTGTTGCATTGTGTACCACTTGATCAAGCACTGCTATGATGGTGAAGTAACTCATGCTGTCACTGTAGCTCCCAGTTCACATCCTGTGATTAATGACTGCCAGCATGAAGTAAAAGTAGGGGACCTCATGTAGCAGGGTCATGCACAACATATGGCTGTGCAGGTAAAAAGGCAGCATCTAGTCCAGAACTATGGACCTTGATATTCAGGTTAGTGTTTCCTTTCATGTAAAAGACATACAGAATATAATTGATGCATATTGTGATATGTGTGAACAATGCCATGTGGTGCATGGTCTACTGTCACTGTTCATGAGACAGTCCCTCTTATCTTTTAATATTTTGTTTTTATTTTAAAACAGAAATTTATATTATTGTTTATAAAAGTTATGCCTGAGTGCTCATTGACACCCATTCAATGATGTGATACCCTATGATATAACTAAATTTCTAATTGTTTTATACAATACATTTTGCTTAGGGACTGTATTTAAGTATGCACTTACTAAATCTTCTAAAATGTTAAATTTAATAAAATGAGTTATTAAACTATTTGAGTGCTTTGATTTTGATAAATTGCACTTGAATGGAAAATTCTGTTTTTTTTTTTTTGTTATGCAATAATTCCTCAGTTTTAATAATGACATATTAGGAAATAGTGGCGGCTGGTGACTTTAAATCAAAGGGGGCTGCAGGAGACAGCTGAATGGGTGGGGTCAATGGGAATGGGTGTGACTAACTAGAAAGGGGAGGGAGGGGCTATGCTCAAAACCACAAAAACTTTAATTAAATACACTGCCCTGGGTACCAAACCATCATTATGAGAGTCCAATCAAGACAAAATGAAGGTAGAAGAAAAAAATATATATTTCAATCCATTGGCTGCATGACAGCTTACTTAATATCTAGATGGAAACAAAAAGGATGCGAGGTATGAAAAAATAAATTACTTTTTAAATACATTACTGGAATGCCAGTCAAAATCAAGTTTAAGAAAAACAAGCAGCACTAAACTCAAATCACTTCTCCTTGCACTCCAGTTCTAATTATAATTTATATTCAGCTTTATTAAAGTACCAAGCAACATGCTGAAAGTAGCAATATCTGTGATACCCCCACTTGTAAAAATATTTCTTATCCAAAAAAGACCTGCTGCCTGACAACAACTATCTACTTGTTTCATAGGGAAAACATGATAAAAGTAAAAAAAATGAAAAGCAAACAAGAAACAAGCTCAGCATATATTGCTTAAAGGATTACTGCACAAGAAATGGACCACACATGATAGATTGGCATTCTGTTTAGTTTGCAGGTAAAGCCTGCAATGAGCATAACATAATGTAATCCTGTCCTTTATTACAAATACTGTCATATGCATTTCAATACCAAGGCTTATACATTATCTAGTTATGTAAGTATTATCTGCATGGCAACAACAGAAAGGCTTTCAATGTTGGCAATACTGCTTATTAAAACTTACTTGCATCTTACAATATCAGACAAGCTTACCTGATGGTCATTAAAGCACTGCTACTTAAACACAGAGCAAAAGGCACTTTCTGAATAATAATAAGCATAAATCAACAGTATAAAAATATGACAGAAACCAGAACAGTCTGCAAAATCAATGACAGATGAAAAGCCACTGTAGTACTTGTGTTTACTTTGGATGGGGGGGGATTAGTCTGCACATTTACACTGCATAACTGCTCCTTGCCTTGCTTGGACACATCCAGAGTCACCACATGGGGGAGTGGGGTGCAACAAGTTTGTCACAATTTGAAATGTCTCTAGGTGACAGTGATGGCCCTGACACATTTGTCATACCTCTCAACCTCAAAGCAAGAAATCTGGACAAAGCCATACATAGAAGTGGGACAAAGGCCCAAAAATAAGGACAATTTTTAAATATTGCTCTTATAAACTTAGAAAGATAATAGAATAGGTCTTGCAGTAGTACGAATTTTCTGAAAGGTACGAAATCTAAAACTCAAATGTCTTTAATTATTTTCTAACTTCAGTCTTTAATGATTTGCCACTAATTTGCCAAAAAACACAATTTTATGAAAAATGGACCAAAAATGTGATGCAAAAATCTAAAATAGCCACACAATACAGCTGGGAACCTGTCAAAGAAGGGACACTTTTTAATATTAGTACTGCTAACTTGAGCAGCTGACAAAATAAAAGAATCTACATGCATTTCTGAAATAAAAGTAATCCATAACTGATCATTACAGTTATTTATTAATTGTAAACCCTCCATGCTTTCTTCCAAAATTGCCGTTTTGCAGAGGAATTATTAGGGGAAGAGTAACATTTTTTGCCAAAATCGGGGACACTTGAGAGGTCTGGATATGCCTAATTCTGTAAAGTAATTTTAATTGCACATACCTCTCAACTTGTTAATGCAGGAAATCTGGACAAGGCCAAATATATTGGGGGAACATACAAACACTACTAAAAATTGATCTTGTATAAACATAAGACAGTTGATAGAACAACAGGTCTTGCTTTGGCATGCATTTTTCTGAAGGTTATGACTTAAAACTCAATGTCTGTCATTTAGTGACTTCATTCCTAAATGATTTGCCAGAAAACCACACATTTTAATGAGGAACAAACCAAAAATAAGAAGCAAATATCTATTCATATTGCAAAAATATGGACAGCTGAGAGGTATAGTTCAACCGGGGCTGTCTGAGTTTGCTGCTCTTCCCCTCTCAAAATCATGGTCTATTGGAGCCTCCCCCCTGCAACCATTCCAATGTCCCATTCCTTGGTTATTTTGCCCCATTTACCATAAATACTGTAATGTGCATACTGCTTTACTTCTGCGATGATTTGGATTTCATTTGAAAGTTTTATTTTGCATTTTTACAGCACAAACTAAAATAGATATCAGCTAAACAAAACAATGCAGTCTCATAATGAAAATAGACTTAGCATTAAAACTTCTCTGCCCTTGAAACTCACATGCATTGAAACAGCATTGAAACCCACATGCAAAGAAAATACATTTTGCCAGTGGCAGATAAAGACTAACTTTGGGCTGTTTTCAAATCATAGGCCCCTTGAACACGAAACAAACACATGCTCTTTGATACACCTTCCCGATTGTATTACATTGTATTCCTTGTACAATATAGTACAGTTGTTAGAGGGCATTTTAAATTTATTGTTTTGAACATTTTTCTAGTAAACAATGAATCAAAATGCATGCACCAATTACAAAACTACCCAATTCAGAACATTTCCATCATAAAAGTCTACTCAACCTTCTACAGTCCTCCAGTATCAGTAAATATGCACAATCTCTGAAGTAGTAAAAGTCATCTAAATAATTCCACATTAAAGAAATCTGTAACAATGAAGAGGTTGCAGCTAGCAAACAACTTTATATGTCATTGTTTATTCATCTACAAATAAAGTGCCTGTTGCCCTCGAGGAATAAATCGCCTATGTTGCATGCATAAAAAAAATGATAAGCTAGTAATATCGCAATAGGGACTGTATGGCAAACTGATAACAAGTTCATAGTTACTACTCTAGGTATCTTCGCCAAAAAGGACTGCAGCATCCACCCCCTTTACAACACAGTACAGTATCAGTAATGCATCTATCTACTGTGGGAGTAAAACCCACAGCCTTCTGCCTCAAAAGCAAGTACATTACCTGTTGTGCTATTAACAATGCAAGCAGACTCAGAATAAGCAGCACTAACGTTTTGTTCCCCTGCAGCTCTCAGCTTCTTGTAAAATCTACTCGACATGCAGTTGTATCTCTGAACTTTGCAACACAGAAAATCTGGAAAAAGACGAAATTTATTGGGGGGGACAAAAGCCCAAAAACCAGGGGCACATTTTAAACATTGCTTGTATAATGTTGGAAAGTTGCTAGAATAAAATGCTGTTACCACCATACATTTCACTGCCACGTCTTTAACCCAGGGGACCCTGTGCAAAACAGTCAGAGAAACATACCACTATGCCAAATCAGCTGTTTTGTGAAAGAGAGGAAGACAAACTTAAAAGGCTACCATTTAGTGAATTAAGTTCTCACCATAGCTGTCAACCTCTTGGCACAAAACACCTGAACAAAGCCAATAATGGGGGAATACAGCCCCCAAACATATTTATTGAATTCAGTTCTCACCATAGCTCTCAACATCTTAGTAAAAAACATGTGGACAAAGCCAGTAATGGGGGGGGGATACAGCCCCCAAACATTCAGTGAATTCAGTTCTCACCATAGATAGTTCTCAACCATAACACAGAATACCTGGACGAAGCCAATAATGGGGGAATACAGTCCCAAAAATAGGGACAAATTTCAAATATCCATGTTATAAACTTAGACAACTCCTAGAATAAATGGTTTTGTGTTACCATGTACTTTCTGAAAAATATGAAGTCTGAAATTCAAATGCCTGTTATTTTTAAACATTTAACCAGGAAACTAGTCTGACTTGGAACAAAAGACAATTTTCAGCAGAGCAGGTAGAAACTCCAGGCACTTCTTTGTAAGATGGGAGGACATGCAGACTCCAGACAGAAGGCACCTCAGTCAAGAATCAACCCAGAGAACCTGCAGCTGTCAGGCAGCAATGCTATCAGTGCACCACTGCACTACAGACTTTGCAAGGAAAAATGTAGATACAGAAACCACAGATTTTATGAGGAACAGAACAAATATGAAGGAAAAATTTGCAATGTTTTTAGAAATGGTGGTGGATAGGGAATGCAGGTCCTTGCCACCTGCATCTAAAGTACAGGGTTCAAGCCTGAGTATCTCTACCCACCACCATTTGTTCTTTCTATCCACCAGTATATAGCAACTGGGGCATTACACACACACACACACACACACACACACACACACACACACACACACACACACACACACACACACACACACACACACACACACACACACACACACACACACACTTTGTCCAGCAGTATAATCCATGTCACAAAGCCTTCACCTACCTGCTGTAAAAAATGTGTTCAGCATTCTAATCCACACCTACCCATTTCATGAACGAAGCCCACAATCCAGCCAGTGACTATTTCTACACCTACCTGAAGCACCTTTGTCCAGCACTATAATCCACATATGACTGTTTCACGAACAAAGCCTGTGCAGCAGTGAAATCCCTGCAAGAGCTCACCCCTCAGTCCTCCTTGGTTCTGCCTGCAGCTGACGCAGTCCTGAGCTCTTCTGTTCTGTGTGGTCATCACTGCATAGATTCTTGGGTATCTCTCTGTCTGTATCCGGACTGCTGATAAAGGCAGTCTGAGTTCCCCAATGTGTCCGCACATGCATAGAGGAGTCAGGACTCGTGATTTTTTTTCCCCTCGTTTTTGTTTTCTTGTTTCACAGATTTTTCTTTTGGTTTTTCTAGGTGGGAGGGCTGCAGTCCAGCAGTCCTATAGCACGAGCCGCCCCTGTTAGAAAATTATTTACAGTTCTCTTTTAAAGTACAACATATCAAATTATTTCACTATGTCATACACAACAGGTACTGTCCTCAGAAAAGTAAATCATCATTTGTGCAGTGTTTAGGTTGAAGTGGCAACAGTACTAGTTTAAATGGCAGGATCTTCATGACGTAACTTTTTTTTCATGAGTGTGTCACGTAATAGTGTGTAATATGTATTAATGTTCTGGATAACTGTCATCTGTACAATTGCTAAAATGAAACTCTTGATAATGGATTAACCGTTATTGGTGTAAATCAGTGCAATTTGCACATTATACTTTACACCCTTCTTTCAAGATTATTTTCTTTATTGTCATGCATTACCATTATTGAAATGAAAGACATGCACATGCAAAGTATCTTAATACTGGGTAACATTGAGCACATAAAATTTCCAGTATTATTATTATAAAAAACACATTGTACTAAAAATTAATAAATGGCAAGTGCATTGAAAAGCAGGGTAATCATCTGCTATGTTTCATATTGTAAGTACCTGAACTGTCTAGCCTGAATTACAGTAGATCAAAGTCAAATTAAGCATATACAACATCTCTTAAAGTTTTGTCTGGTGAAGTTACATGTGATGTTTAGACAGGCTTTCATCAACAGACATTTATACAGATTATTGTTTCTAACGATTAATATATAGCACTTTTATTGCCTGCTTTTAGTCTTTGAGTGTATTTTATTGCTATTAACTAATCTGCACAAGTAACTGATTTGTTTGTAGTTAAAAGCATTCTGTATCATTACAAATCTTTATTTGTTTAAAAACTTTCATTTGTGGCTTTCTGTAGTGCTTACTGTCTGTAGGCTATTGTTTTTTGTCCTCACCCCCCCCTCCCAGTTGGTGTCTTGCTGTTATACTTGGTGGCTTTGCAGTTGCCCACCCCTACTGTAAATCTGATCTGTGACACTCCTCCCAGTCTAGTGTCATTAGCTCATTCTACCTAATACAGAGAGAACATTGGATAAGGCCTTCTGTTTCTTCTTTTTCCCTTTCAAAAAAAAAAAAAACATTTTTTTTTTGCCTGAATCTCCTTGTGTTCTGACTGTGCTTTTCAAACATTTTGGAAATATAGAGTATATTTCAGAGCATTTATTATAACTGTAATTGCCTTAATATTGCTACAACTCAAGTGCTCTAGGTTGCACAGCAAATGAAGTGTTTGTGTGTTTTAGCTGCTTTTCTGTATATATAGACTTCTCTGTTTCTTTAACTAAATAAGCTCTGCAAAGTTGTTTTATTGCATTCCTGCCTGTATTTCTGAGTGTTTTGCACTTTTAAAGTTTGTTTTTGCTTAGTTTAACTGGTAGGCTACACACTCAAGTGCGCTAGCCGAATTAATTCATTTACTGTGTTTCTGTACCTAATTTCTGCTACTTTGTAAAAAAAAAAAAAAAAAAAAAAAAAAATATCCTTGTTTCCTGCCTTTACTGAGCTAGAATAGTCCAGTCTTCAGGTATTGCTGATCTCTGGGCTGTGTCATAGTTCCTGTGTTGCCCATATCCTTATTTGGATAGGAGGAAGCTTCTTTGTTCACCAATGAGAGTGTGGAGCTCTGAGCAGCCTATCTGTCCCTTGAGGAGTGGTTCCAGCCCAGTGACTTGTAGCTTATTGGCCATTTTGGGCCATTTCCTATCTCTTTCTAACCCCCTGCTTTAAAGCCAGCTTTAGCGCGCTTTTGCGCTTGTAATTTAAAGTTTGTCCTGTTTGTTGCATTTATCTGTTGAGGCTACACACTCAAGAGCGCTAGCCTGTGTTACATATTTATTGAATTTTCCTGATGTTTGTTGCAAAAAAGAAAAAAAACAAAAACATTATCCTTGTTTCCCATCTTTCCTGACCTAGAGTTGTCCAAATACAGGCTTTGCTGTATTCTGGACTTTTGGAAAGGTCCTGTGTTGCCCATTTCCTTTCTTGGATAAAGGGAGGCTTCTTTGTTCACCAGTGGCAGTGGGGAGCTTAGAGCAGCCTATCTATCCCTGGATGAGTGCTCCCAGCACAAGAATCTGGTAGTCTATTGGCCGTTTTGGGCCAATTTCTAGCTCTTTCAAGTCCCGCTGTATAAAACCCGCTTTGGCACGGCTTTTTCACTTGCACTACTCAACCAAGCTCTTTGTGGTCCTGCAGAGTGCTGCTAGCAGCAGAGAGGCTAAAAGAGCAACTGCTAACCTGATAAAAGTGATTTTTTTTTTCCTGCTACTACCTGAGCGACTGTCCAATCTAGCTAAACTGCAAGTATTTCTGCTTCTTGAACTGTTTTAAACTGTTTAAAGTTGTTTTTGCACCTGCACTTTTAAAGTTTGTCCTGTTTGTTGCATTTACCTGTTGAGGCTACACACTCAAGTGCAATAGCCTGTGTTACATATTTATTGCATTTTCCTGCTGTTTGTTGCAAAAAAGAAAAAACAAAAAAATTATCATTGTTTCCCGTCTTTCCTGACCTAGAGTAGTCCAAATACAGGCTTTGCTGTATTCTGGACTTTTGGAAAGTTCCTGTGTTGCCCATTTCCTTTCTTGGATAAAGGGAGGCTTCTTTGTTCACCAGTGGCAGTGGGGAGCTTAGAGCAGCCTATCTATCCCTGGAAGAGTTTTCCCAGCACAAGAATCTGGTAGTCTATTTGCTGTTTTAGGCCAATTTCTAGCTCTTTCAAGTCCCCTGTATAAAACCCGCTTTGGCGTGGTTTTTGTGCTTGTTACTACTCAGCCAAGCTCCTCATGGTCCTGCAGAGTGGTGCTAGCAGCAGAGAGGCTAAAAGAGTGACTGCTAACCTGATAAAAGTGTTTTTTTTCCTGCTACTACCTGGGCGACTGTCCGATCTAGCTAAACTGCAAGTATTTCTGCTTCTTGAACTGTTTTAAACTGTTTAAAGTTGCTTTTGCACCTGCACTTTTAAAGTTTGTCCTGTTTGTTGCATTTACCTGTTGAGGCTACACACTCAAGTGCACTAGCCTGTGTTACATATTTATTGCATTGTCCTGCTGTTTGTTGCAAAAAAGAAAAAAAAAATTATCCTTGTGTCTTTCCTGACCTAGAGTAATCCAAATACAGGCTTTGCTGTATTCTGGACTTTTGGAAAGTTCCTGTGTTGCCCATTTCCTTTCTTGGATAAAGGGAGGCTTCTTTGTTCACCAGTGGCAGTGGGGAGCTTAGAGCAGCCTATCTATCCCTGGAGGAGTGTTCCCAGCACAAGAATCTGGTAGTCTATTGGCCTTTTTGGGCCAATTTCTAGCTCTTTCAAGTCCCCCTGTATAAAACCAGCTTTGGCATGGTTTTTGCACTTGTTACTACTCAGCCAAGCTCCTCGTGGTCCTGCAGAGTGGTGCTAGCAGCAGAGAAGCTAAAAGAGTGACTGCTAACCTGATAAAAGTGTTTTTTTCCTGCTACTACCTGGGTGACTGTCCGATCTAGCTAAACTGCAAGTATTTCTGCTTCTTGAACTGTTTTAAACTGTTTAAAGTTGTTTTTGCACCTGCACTTTTAAAGCTTGCCCTGTTTGTTGCATATACCTGTTGAGGCTACACACTCAAGTGCATTAGCCTGTGTTTCATATTTATTGCATTTTCCTGCTGTTTGTTGCAAAAAAGAAAAAAAATATCCTTGTTTCCCATCTTTCCTGACCTAGAGTAGTCCAAATACAGGCTTTGCTGTATTCTGGACTTTTGGAAAATTCCTGTGTTGCCCATTTCCTTTCTTGGATAAAGGGAGGCTTCTTTGTTCACCAGTGGCAGTGGGGAGATTAGAGCAGCCTATCTACCCTTGGAGGAGTGTTCCCAGAACAAGAACCTGGTAGTCTATTGGCCGTTTTGGGCCAATTTCTAGCTCTTTCATATCCCGCTGTATAAAACCCACTTTGGCACGGTTTTTGAGCTTGTTACTACTCAGCCAAGCTCCTCATGGTCCTGCAGAGTGGTGCTAGCAGCAGAGAGGCTAAAATAGTGACTGCTAACTTGATAAAAGTGTTTTTTTTTTCCTGCTACTACCTGGGGGACTGTCCGATCTAGCTAAACTTCAAGTATTTCTGCTTCTTGAACTGTTTTAAACTTTTTAAAGTTGTTTTTGCACCTGCATTTTTAAAGTTTGTCCTGTTTGTTGCATTTACCTGTTGAGGCTACACACTCAAGTCCGCTATCCTGTGTTACATATTTATTGCATTTTCCTGCTGTTTGTTTTAAAAAAGAAAAAAATATATCCTTGTTTCCCATCTTTCCTGACCTAGAGTAGTCCAAATACAGGCTTTGCTGTATTCTGGACTTTTGGAAAGTTCCTGTGTTTCGCATTTCCATTCTTGGATAAAGGGAGGCTTCTTTATTCACCAATGGCAGTGGGGAGCTTAAAGCAGCCTATCTATCCCTGGAGGAGTGTTCCCAGCACAAGAATCTGGTAGTCTATTGTCCATTTTGGGCCAATTTCCAGCTCTTTCATGTCCCCCTGTATAAAACCCTCTTTGGCGCAGCTTTGTGTGATTTTGCGCATAGCGCAGCATTGGGCAGCTCCGCTTAATTGGGTTTAAACCATTCTCGGCTCCATAAAGTCTGCTCTTCACTTTTTCCCTTAGAACTGATCTAGTTCTCATAATAAACACCCTATTCCTACTCTAAAGCCTGGCACTTGCTCACTAAAGCAATTATATAAGTCAGCATTAAAAAATTAAAAGCACTACACCCTCACAAACTCCTCTTGAGTACCTTGCTCCTCATTGGCCCTTTTTTTCAATTATGAAGGAATTCCCAGTACTATTCTAGCATGTCCAAAGATCAGTTGTCAATCTCCTCTCTGGTCCAGCTGGTGAATCTGGGAATCTTGAGGCAATGTTACAACTGCCTCATGTACACAGACAACCCTCTCCTCCTCCCAACAAATTCCAACACATGTGAGAGATGCAACCATATAGCCAAACTGGAGGCTAAGCTCTCTCAACTCAGTACTGGCATAACCAGTCAGGAGGAGAAAGAAACCACACTCACTACAATTCCAGTCTCACATAGACCTACCACGACAGCAAACCAAACACATAAACACACAAAAACATACTTGGAGGCTCTTAATAAAAATCTGCCTAAGCAGCAGAGTCCTCCAAAGCAGACAAACAAGCAACCGCTACCCCAAAACAAAACACGTTCAACACATAGCTCACAAAGCCAGTGTGCTGAACAGTCACAGCCCTTAAGGCTAAACAACATACCTGATACACTTGCAATAGGTGACTCTATCATCAGGCACACTGACGTTCCGCTCACCAGGCTGATCAAGAAGAAGGTCACGGTGAGCTGCCTGTTGGGCGCTAGGATCCGCCACATAACACAAGCACTCAGGTCACTCTAGGCAAGTACAAATATGACTCAGTCATTGTCCATGCTGGTGTGAATGACCTGAGATGTACCTCCCTGGACTACATGAAAAGAGACATAGAGGAGCTCTCTGAGCATGTAGCCCAGGCCAGTATGACCCTGACCTTGAGTAGCATCTTACCCTCACCAAGAATGATGCCACAATATGAAGACAAGATGATCAATTTCAACAATTGGCTTAAGTATTGGTGTCATTCAAAGGGGATCCAATGCCTGTCAGCTTGGGATGACATGCTCGACAAACCACGATGCTTCGCTAGGGACGGCTTGCACCTGTCACCCCTGGGCTTTCAGATATTGGCAAAGGCTCTTGCCACCCCCATAGTGCCTTTTTTTAAGCAAGGCTCGAAAGACAAACCCACCTCCATAGGTATCACAAGGGATAAGAAACTAAGGGTAATGCTACTCAACGCCAGAAGTCTAAACCTCAAGATGCACACACTTGAAACTCTCCTTAGCATGGAGAACATCGATATATGTGCAGTAACAGAAACCTGGTTCAAGGCTCCCGAGAGCACCACAGCACTACCAGGTTATACCTCATACCATGCTTTTCGGCCTCAAAGCTTGGACCGAACCACAAAAGGAGGGGGAGTATCAACATTCGTCAAAGATACCCACACCTCCAGGTTGGTGGCACAGCACGAAGCATCAGAGACTATCCATGTGCAACTAAGAGTGGGTAAAACTGCCTTCCAGTTTATAGCCTGCTACAGACCACCCTCCCACACTCAGGAACCCCACTCAGCCTTCCTGAGAACACTGGAAAATATGAAGGTCTCTCCAAACACCATTATATTGGGTGATTTCAACTACTCAAACATAGACTGGGAGCATTACTCTAGCTCCAACACCCTAGCCCAAAGGTTCCTAGAATTTATAAACTCAAATGCTATGGAACAACTTGTTACCACTCTCACAAGAGGGGAAAACTTACTGGACCTGATCATCACCAACATGGGGGCTCTATGCTCCACACCAGAAGTTTATCCCTCACTGGTAAGATCAGACCATGAACTAATCTCAATGGATATTCACATCCCGACCCCACCCCCTGCACAGAAAACCACAGTGAAAAACTTCTCTAAAGCAAATTTCACACTCCTCAAAACCGAGGTGGAATCCTTCAAAGCCCCCGGGCTTGTGGAAAATAAGGCCCAGACCGTAGAATCCTCTATAAACACATTCTATGAACACCTTCAGGAATGCATGGATCATGTAATCCCAAATAAAACCAAGACCCAATTCTCCAAAGGCAGGCATCCTGTCTGGTGGACCCCAACCATAAACAAACTATACAATAGAAGGAGGAAGATACTACATGATAGAGCAAAATCCCAAAAAGGGAAGGCATCTCTGATCAGTATTAGCAAAAAACTACGGGCACTCATAAAATCGTCTAATGCCAGCTTCGAGAGAAAAATTGCACAGGACACTAAGGATAATCACAAGGCTTTCTTTAGTTATGTTAGAAACCTGGGTGGGAATACCCAGATATGCTCAGAATTAGTCCAAAATGACAAAAAGTACACCGAACCCACAGACATTGCCAACAACCTAGCTGACAGGCTCAGTGCAAACCCCCCCCCCACCAAAAAGGCAAATATCTATCCCAGCAGACTGCTGCCCCCCTGATATCTCAGATGCTCAGGTAAGAGCCGCCCTCTCCAAAGCAAAAAAACACAGCATCAATGGGACCAGACGGTGTCCCGAGCTGCATCCTACATTAACTCAAAGAAGAGCTAAACTCAAACATAAAACTACTGTTCAATCTCAGCCTTACTACAGGATATGTACCCAAAGAGTGGCGTACAGCAACAGTGGTCCCTATCCACAAAAGTGGTGCCTCAATGGATCCTGGAAACTATCGCCCCATAAGCCTGACTAGCTTGGTCTGCAAAGCTATGGAAAGGATCATCATGGACCTCATAATTAAGATATTGGGGACCTACAGACACTGGATCCTACCCAGTTCGGCTTTGTTAAGGGCAGATCCTGCCTCTTAAACCTGGTCGATTTCTTTGAAACACTCACCAAGGCCGTTGACGAGGGGAAGGTGGTCCAAACAGTCTACCTGGACCTCGCAAAAGCCTTCAATACAATACCCCACTTGGGCATTATAGATAAGGTCACCAGCTTAAATATAAACCCCTATGTCACTAGATGGGTTGCAAAATGGCTCAAGGACAGAACCCACATGGTTAGAATTGCTGGAGCCATGTCAGACTCCAAACCAGTTACAAGTGGCATCCCACAAGGCTCAGTCCTGGGACCTCTCTTGTTCGGTATATATTTCTCTGAGGTACAGGCCAACAGGGAAGGACTGTGGCTGACCAAGTTCGTAGATGACTGCAAACTAGGTGACATAATCGACTCTCCAGCTGACACAAGCATCCTACAAAAAGGCCTCATAGAAACAGACAACTGGTGCAAGAGTCATGGCCTCAAGCTAAACACCAAAAAGTGTACAGTCATCCCCTTTGGCAAAAACGAAGTGCCCACAAATTACCACATAGGTGGTAATCCATTAAGTATGGAAGAAGTAATTAGGGACCTGGGGACCCAAGCTGATAGCAATCTTTCATTTGAAAACCACATGGCCAAAGTGGTTAGAAAAATATTTTATATAGCCCACCTAATCATGAAGGGATTTACATCTAGATCAGGGGAGGTCATCGTGCTTCTTTACTCATCCCTCATCAGGCCCATAATTGAGTACAATGCCCCTTTTGGGATGTCCCTTACCAGACACCTGCAGCAACTGGAAAGACCCCAAAAGTACCTCACCAAGAGGATCAAAGGACTCAAACAGATGCCATATGCTGCCTGGTTAAAGAAACCCCAGCTCTACTCAGTGGCATACCGCCTGCTCAGAGGCAATCTGTGCCTGACATTTAAAGCCATGTTCAACCCGAAATTAATGGACATGCTGCACCTCAGAATATCCAAATCCCATCGAGCTACACGCTCGAGAGACTTGAACCTCAGCACTGAAATAAATACGACATGCTGGAGGGACAGATTCATAACCCAGAGGCTCCCTTCACTCTGGAATAAAATCCCAGTCCAGGTTAGGCAGAGTCCCTCATTGACTCTCTTCAAGAGGAATCTTGATGAGTGGATGGGAGATTGTAGGTTTACCCCGGGCATCACTTCTGAGTCACTGTTAGACAGAAGCACAGTATACTAACCTCGAAAAAGGGCATAGCAAAATTCATTTAAAATGGGTGGCAAAAGCCAAACACACTCTGGCTAGGCTTATAAATGCCCTAGGGCAGATAGCCTAATATGAACCTATGAACATATGAAC
Source organism: Protopterus annectens (assembly GCF_019279795.1). Lineage (NCBI taxonomy): Eukaryota > Metazoa > Chordata > Ceratodontiformes > Protopteridae > Protopterus > Protopterus annectens. The sequence continues at coordinate 46,836,806 of NC_056736.1, forward strand.
ATATGTGAGCTGGATATTGGCTTGCTGTGATAATTTGACCTACTTAATGCAGGTGATCCTACCGACAGTATATCTCACAGTGCTGCAGAACTGAGATTTTGGATGAGAGGTTCGGTTGCATGTAGATGAACGCTGTTGTGTTTGGTCCCTCTTACTATGTCCACTACCATTTTGAGGAGCACTTGTAGTGCAATTTGGTTTGAGCCCATGCATTTGAACAGTGGTCTGTCATCTTCCTTTTCCAACACTGACTCTTGTTTTAGTTTAGTAAATCCTCATTAGTATATGAATGGAGGTGGCCAAGGATGCATGATGTGTTACCATACTAAGGAATCAATGTGATCATGGCATTATCTCTACTCTCTGCCCTTTCTGTGTAATGTGGAAGTCCTCACATACACCCTGGAGGACTTCGACCATTTTGAGTTGACTCTCTGTGACAGTGCACTAAGCCTTAACAATGTAACGGTACATTTGCTGCTGAGCCGCCAATAGCTTATGTGTATCCTGAGGTAACTGTGACATGTCTCTGTTCTTTCATGCCTTTGTAATGGTGACACTGTTACCTTTGAGTTTCTGCCATCATCCCAAAGGTGTTCCTGTGGGTCTGCAGGCACTGGTATTGAGATGCATGGGTTTTCTCCCTCTACAACCCGCAGTGTAATGTCACCATGTACTTGACATTGTAATCCAGTATCATTTCCTACAGACTTAGTAATATGTTGTGAGGTGTGACATCCTGCCATTAAACCTGGTGACTGTGTGCCACTTTCATTAGGCGGTTTCATAATTTTAACTATGTTTTCACTATCACCATTAGCCATTCTGCTGCTGTTGTTATATTCTGATTTTACTGGTATACTGAGAGTGCTTGTTTCTGCTGCTAAAACTGAATATGTCACTACTCAGGTACTGGCATGCACTACTGTATGCTGCATAATGAGGTGTGGAGGACACTTTCCATGTACACTCTGTACAATGTCACCTGTTAATAGCAATTGTCATGTGTTAATTTAAGCATTCCTATTGAGCATTCAATTCTCTAAGTAAATAAGTTATAAAGGTCAAACCAACCATACTAAGCAGATGTCTGTTGATGCTGCAGATGAATAATAGCCAGTATCCATACCACGTCCATAGGTCACGGTGGTGCAGCAGTTAGCATTGTCCCCTCACAGCAAGGGGTTCTCCCATTCGATTCTTGGCTGGAGCGCCTTCTGTGTGAAGTCTGCATGTCCTCCCCATGGTCGAGTGATGCTAAAGACATGCAGGTAGGTGCGAACATGAATGGGTGCACCTTCTTTGAAGGCTGGGCATCAGGCTGGCAACTTGTCACCATAAAAATCCACTGCCAATCATGAGCAGACCAGAGTTCCACTGTGGCAACCCCTAACCAGGAAAAGCCGAAAGATAATAATATGTCCATACCATGCCCAATTATGCCAGTGCCATTGTCATCTTTTTTGTATTCATCCCTTAAATAGAGAGGAGTTAATTTTCATTATGTGTTAAAGGAATAAATGTTTGAGATCTTCCCCAGTAGTGCTATGGGGAAATGCATTCTGCCTTGCTTTAGCTTTAGCACATCCTTCCATATCATTGGCCTGTTCCTACACTGGGTCAGTGAGTACTTCCTCCTGACACCAGCATTTATACACATAAACACTTGGTTCCAGGCCTTTGCCCACTCAGATTGTTTGGATCCCTTTCCCAAAAAGTATTTGCCATATGTCCAAAGGGTTGCCATGAGAATGTTGCCCTCCCAGTGGCTAAAATTGACTTTTCTCTTTTTGGGTCCTGCTGCTGCATCATTCATTCACCTAAAACAACATGCAAAATTAATATACTGAAGTTTGATCCCATCATAAGCCAAACAAGACAACAATGAATACATGCTTGCTTTCATCACAAATAAATCAAAGATCTGAGTACAAAAACATTTATCTCAACATAGCACCCATATTCATACAGACATACTGTACATCCAGCTTCACCCAGTTACAGTTGTGCTGTATTAACCTGTGCAGCATTGACCACAAATTCATAACAGTAATGACACATCATTACATTTCCACATTATAGGTTCATAGGTTGATACTAGGCTATCTGCCCTAGGGCATTTATAAGCCTAGCCAGAGTGTGTTTGGCTTTCACCACCCGTTTAGATTAGTTGACTGTGCCTCTGTATAGTAGGTCACAGAAGATAGCCCTTTTAAGGTTAGTTTACTGTGCCTCTGTCTAGTAGGGACACAGAAGAGATCCCAGGGGTAAACCTATGATCTCCCATCCACTCGTCAAGATTTCTCTCTGCCTAACATGGATTGGGATTTTGTTCCAGAGTGAGGGGAGCCTCTGGGATATGAATCTGTCCCTCCAGCATGTCCTATTTATTTCTGTGCTGAGGTTTAAGTCCCTGGAGCATGTAGCTGTAAGGGATTTGGATTTCCTGAGGTGGAGCATGTCCATTAATTCTGGTTTGGACATGGCTTTATACGTCAGGCACAGATCGCCTCTGAGTATGTGGTAAGCAGCTGAGTAGAGCTGGAGTTTCTTTAGCCTAACTGCATGGGGCATCTGTTTGAGTCCCTTGCTCCTCTTGGTGAGGTACTTTTGGGGTCTTTCCAGTTGCTGCAGGTGTCGGGTAAGGTACATCCCAAATGGGGCATTGTATTCAATTATGGGCCTGATGAGTGATGAGTAGAGGGGCACAATGACCTCTCTAGATCTAGCTGTGAACCCTTTCATGATAAGGTGAGCTATATAGAAGGTCTTTCTAACCACTTTAGCAACGTGATTGTCAAAGGAGATATTGCTATCTACTTGGGTCCCCAAATCCCTAATTCTTCTTCTGTACTTAATGGATTACCATCTATGTGGTAATTTGTGGGCACTTTGTTTTTCCCAAAGGGGATGATTGTGCACTTTTTGGCATTTAGCTTTAGGCCATGGCTCTGGCACCAGTTATCCGTCTCTGTGAGACCCTTTTGGAGGATGCTTGTGTCAGTCGGCAAGTCGATTATGGGACCCAGTTTGCAGTCATCTGAGAACTTGGTCAGCCATAGTCCTCCTGTGTTAGCCTGTACCTCAGAGAAATATATACCGAACAAGAGAAGTCCCAGGACTGAGCCATGTGGGACGCCACTTGTAACTGGTTTAGAGTCTGACATAGCACCTGCAATTCTGACCATGTGGGTTATGTCCCTGAGCCAGTTTGCAACCCATCTTGTGACATAGAGGTTGATATTTAAGCTGGTGAGCTTATTTATGATGCCCGAGTGGGGTATTGTCTCGAAGGCTTTTGCGAGGTCCAGGTAGGCTGTGTGGACTACCTTCCCTTCATCTATGGACTTGGTGACTGTTTCAAAGAAGTTGACCAGGTTAAAGAGGCAAGATCTGCCCTTAACAAAGCCAAATTGGGTAGGATCCTGTGTTTGGAGGTTCCTAATGTCTTTGTTTATGAGTTCCATGATGATAATCTCCATAGCTTTGCAGACCAGACTAGTCAGGCTTATAGGGTGATAGTTTCTGGGGTCTGTTGTGGCACCACCTTTGTGGAGTGGGACCACTGTTGCTGTATGCCATTCCTTGGGTACATATCCTGTAGTAAGGCTGAGATTGAACAGTGACTTTATGTGAGAGTTCAGTTCTTCTTGGAGCTCAGGTAAGACACAGCCCGGGACACCATCCGGTCCCATTGATGCTGTGTTTTTTGCTTTGGAGAGGGCAGCTCTCACCTGTGCATCTGTGATGTCAGGGTGGCTACACTCTGTTGGGATAGACATTTGCTCTTTTGGGGGGGGAGGGGGGGAGAAGTTTGAACTGAACCTGTCTGCCAGGATGTTGGCAATGTCTGTGGGTTCAATGTATTTTTTGTCATTTTGCACTAACTCAGATCATATCTGGGAGTTGCCACCCAGGTTCCTGACATAACTAAAGAAGGCCTTGTGATTATCTTTAGCGTCTTGTGCAATTTTTCTTTTGAAGCTGGCCTTAGATAATTTTATGAGGGATCGTAGTTTCTTGCTAGTACTGATCAGAGATGCCTTCCCTTTTTGGGATTTTGCTCTATCATGTAGTTGCTTTCTCCTTCTGTTGTATAGCTTATTTATGACTGGGGTCCACCAGACAGGTCTTCTGTCTTTGGAGGAGTGAGTCTTGGTTTTATTTGGGATAGCATGATCCATGCATTCCTGTAGGTGTTCATAGAATGCGTTTGTAAAGGATTCTGCGGTTTGGGCCATATTTTCCACTGGCCCAGGGGCTTTGAAGGGTACCACCTCGGTTTTGAGAAGTGTGGAGTTTGCCTTTGAGAAGTTCTTCACCGTGGTTTCCTTGGCTGGGGGTGGGGACGGAATATGGATGTCCAGTGAGATTAATTTATGGTCAGATCTTACCAATGAGGGGTATACCTCTGGTACGGAACATAGAGTCTCCATGTTGGTGATGATCAGGTCCAATATGTTTTCCCCTCTTGTGGGAGTGGTGATCAGTTGTTCCATAGCATTTGAGTTTATAAATTCTAGGAAGCATTGGGCGAGGGTGTTGGGGCTTGAGTAGTGCTCCCAGTTTATGTTTGGGTAGTTAAAGTCACCCAATATGATGGTGTTTGAAGAGACCTTCATATTCTCCAGTGTTTTCAGGAAATTCTGAGTGGGGTTCCTGAGTTTGGGAGGGTGGTCTGTAGCAGGCTACAAATTGAAAGGCAGTTTTGCCCACTGTTAGTTGCACATGGATGGTCTCCAATGCTTCGTGCAGTGCCACTAACCTGGAGGTGTGGGTATCTTTGATGAATATGGATACTCCCCCTCCTTTTGTGGTTTGATCCGAGTTTTGGGACCAAAAAGCATGGTATGAGGTATAACCTGGTAGTGCTGGGGTGCTCTCGGGAGCCTTGAACCAGGTTTCTGTTACTGCACAGATATCGATATTCTCCATACTGAGGAGAGCCTCGAGTACGTGCATCTTGAGGTTTAGACTTCTGGCATTGAGCAGCATTACTCTTAGTTTCTTTTTCCTTGTGTTGTCTATGGAGGTGGGTTTGTCTTTTGAGCCTTGCCTAAAAAAGGCACTATGAGGGCGGCAAGATCCTTAGCCAATATTCAAAAGCCCAGGGGTGACAGGTGCAAGCCATCCCTAGCGAAGCAATGTGGCTTGTCGAGCATGTCATCCCATGCTGACAGACACTGGATCCCCTTTGAATGACACCAATACTTTAGCCAGTTGTTAAAATTGATCATTTTGTCTTTATACTGTGGCATCATTCTTGGTGAGGGTAAGATGCTACTCAAGGTCAGGATCATACCGGCCTGGGCTTCATGATCAGAGCTCCTCTATGTCTCTTTTCATGTAGTCGAAGGAGGTACATCTGAGGTCATTCACACCAGCATGGACAATGACGGAGTCATGTTTGTTCCTGCTTTGGAGTGACCTGAGTGCTTATGTTATGTGGCGGATCCTGGCACCCAACAGGCAGCTTACAGTGACCTTCTCCTTGTTCAGCTTGGTGAGTGGGACGTCACTGTGTCTGACAATAGAGTCACCTATTACAACTGTATTAGGTGTGTTGTTTAGCCTTAAGGGCTGTGACTGTGTGGCACACTGACTTTGTGAACTATGTGATACGTGGGTATTGTTGTGGGGTAGCGGTTGCTTGGATGTCTGCTTTGGAGGTCTCTGCTGCTTGGGAAGATTTTTATTTAGAGCCTCAGAGTATGTTTTTGTGTGTTTATGTGTTTGGTTTGCTGTTGCGATAGGTCTATGTGAGACTGGATTTGTGGTGTGTGTGGTTAGCTTCCCCACCTGACTGACTGCGCCAGTACTGGGTTGAGAGAGCTCAGCCTCCAGTTTGGCTATATAGTTGCATCTCTCACATATATTTGAGCTTGTTGGGAGGAGGAGAGGGTGTTCTGTGTACATAAGGCAGTTGTAACATTGCCTCAAGATTCCCAGATTCACCAGCTGGACTGGAGAGTAAACCCGAAACTGGCTTTTGGATATGCCAGAATAGTATAAGGAACTACTTTCTGACTGATCAAAAAGGACCAATAAGGAGCCAAGTACTTTAAGGGAGTATAAGAGGGTATAGTGCTTTAGTTTATTAGTGCTTACTTATAAGATTACTTATACAAGCAACTGCAGGGCTTTAGAATGAAAATAGAGTGCTTACTTTGAGATTTAGAACAGTTCTAAGGGAAAAAGTGAAGAGCAGACTTTGTGGAGCCGGGAATAGTTTAAACCCATTTAAGTGGTGCTGTCCGATGCTGCTCTATTCGCAAAATCGTGCAAAACTGCGCAAATGCGGGTTTTAAAGCAGGGAAACTGAGAGAGATAGGAATTGACCCAAAATGGCTAATAAGCTACTAGTTTCAGGGCTGAGACCACTCCTCCATGCCATTGGTAACCAATTTGTATCCTTTCAGTACCATTTTCTGAGTTTACACTGTCATTTTTCATTCATGATTGACAGGCACTTCTAATTATGTACTAATATCATGTGTAGTATAATCTATAAAGCACAAAAAGTATTGCAAACATTTATGTTTCACGTTGCCATCAGTAGTACTTCCCCATACATTTCCAGTGCACTGTCATGAATTCTCATTTATAAATAAAACTGATATTATCAATATTAACATAAATCAACTGAATCTGTTCATCAGATCAATGAATGACACAATGTTCCTAGTAATAAATATTCTATAATTCAGTATGAGTTGCTTCCCAATAATTTATGACCTCTTTGCTGTTTTTATCCTCCTTGACAAATCTCACTTTCCCAAAATATTTGCTGCCTAACTCAAGTGATTGCACTTAAATATGTCAGCATTAAACTTATTCACATCAATTCAGGCTCATGTATGCATTTTATATGGAGATTAAGTTGAGTTATGCTTATCTCTATGAATCCCAATTATGCATGAGTGCGTATGTCAACAGATTTACATAACCTGACCTTGGGTGTCTGTGGACAATATGCACTGATCTGTGTTGAGACAAGCTGGCCTTAGGAATCCATGAACAACCTTAATATATCTCAAATTTTCCTATGCATAAAAGTGGAAATAGAGTTAATGACGTTTAGGCTGCATAATCGTAAAACTTAATCCATGCCCATCTTGCATGCTGTGGCACACCATATCACCTGAAAACTCTATTTGGTATCAAAGCAAAGTGACACCTGCAGGAGTATTTATTTATAAAGTAAAGTGAAAGAAAAAAAATGTTATTTATTGATACAATACCTAGGCATGTTTGCATAAATAAGTAATGCATGACCTCAAAGTCAATTGTACAAAGGAAGATTACTACATTACTGCACTTACCATAGTAAATACATATATATATATATATATATATATATATATATATATATATATATATATATATATTCCTATTAATAAATGTATGTTGTGCTCCATGCTAGTCTGATAGGGAGACTAAAATCATGGTCTACCTCTTGCAGGACTTGTACTTAGACAAGATTTAATGAGCAGTGCACAGCTTTGGGTAGAAAAAGTTTGAATTCTGGCAAGAGCTGAGTGAACAACTGTCATACCTAACAAGGATCACTCAGTTTGGGCTCCAGTGCCACCACAAGTATGATAGCCTACAGAGGCACAAGCCTGACCAGCTAGCTGACTGTAGACCAGGTGAGGGTAAGAAGGCCAGAGTTATACAGTTACATATTTTTATATTTCATTTTTTAATATTACCTAAAATATTCCACTTAAAGCAAAAAGTGTGGCAATAAATGACCCAGGCAGTTCAAATGAAAGTATAACCATAAAACATATAATAAAAATAAAAACTTTAAGAAAGGAGGTAAGTGCTTTCACATAAGAGCTTCTTCAGACCAAAAAATCCTTCAACTAACATTCCATTTGAATATTAATCATCATCCAATCAAAGTATATACAAGTTAATGGCATTCATTTAAAGTGATATTCACATTTACCTAGATTTAAAAGGCATAAACATACAATTCTACCTAAACATACTGGAACATCATATACATTTCTATGCATCTTTCTAGCAGCATGTAGTCACATTTAAAACATATATAAAAAATGTATTCCATATGAATTTCCAATGATATATCATCATGTCTAAAAATATGTATGTATATATATATATATATATATATATATATATATATATATATATATATATATATATATATATATATATATATATATATATATATATATATATATATATATATATATATAGATATATACACATGCATCTATATTAAATAAACTTTTTCAGAATCTCCATTTAAACTGACTGTTCCCTTATATACATATATTATTATTATTGCTTGGCAACATCTTGTCATAAACAATTTATTGTGGAGGCATAACCCACTTGCTACTTAACTGATAGTTTCCTAGATTTCAGTGTGGGCTTGATGGATGCCCTCTCATTTAAGCCCTTCCCCCTATCTGCTCTAAGTCTAATAATCCATTTCACTTCTTTACTTTCAGTTAAATTTCTAAAGTCACCTTCACGTATGGTAGATATAACTCTATCTATTACCATAAATACAAATTGGTGATCTTCCCCTGACATCATGACATGCTTAGATAAGGCAACTGTGAGGTGTTTAATCCTTATATTATATATATGTTCTCTCTCCCTGTCTCTATGGAATCTGTCCATTTTCCCAACGTAGAACGATCCACATGCCGTGCACCGAGCAAGGTACACAACATGTGTGTTCTACAGTTTGCACATATGTTAAATGTGAAATATTGACCTGTATCTGGATGTGCAAAAAATGCAGATGCATCCATATAGTGGCAGAAATTACAATTACCACATGGGTGTGTACCCAATGTTCCTACAACATATCTGCTGTTATTTTTTGGGTGGCACAAAAGCCTTTTCAGATTACATTTATTCTTGAAAAGAAATTTAGGATGTTATCCAACAACCTCTAACATCTGTGTCTGTTATCAATACTCTCCAGTTCTTATTTATAATATCAGTAATGGACCTAGTGTCCATAGTAAAAAAATAAAGGTACCTTAATTGGGGTAGGCATCTGTGTGTCCATCTCCTGTTGTACATTATTAACATTGGATGAATAATAGGGTCTAACTCTATCCATCCTAAGACTATTAAGTTCCACAAGATTCCTCTCTATTTCTGATGAGCTATAACCTCTCTTCATTAATCTTTCTCTAAGTTTAACCAATTCTTTTTGGAATCCTTCATCCATAGCATTTAATCTGGATGCTCTCATTCCTTGTCCCTTTATAATGTTTCTGAATATATGCTGGGGATACATGCTATTCCTTAACAACAGTGTGTTCCTATAGCATTGTTTCTTATAAACCCCCTTATTGATAAGACCATTCCCCAGTCTCTCCACATATATATGTAGATATTCACTTTTAACTTAGGAGTAACTCATGGTGAATTTCAGGCATTCAATCATTCCATTTAATTCCTCTAGGAATCTTTCTAATTCTACCACTGTACCTGCCCAAATTAGAAAGAGCTCATCGACAAAATGTCAATAAAATCGAACATGTTCAAGACGAGTCCATTCTAAACAGTGTATCTTCCTCCCACAGTGCCACGAACATGTCGGCATAGCTATTGGCACATGAAGTGCTCATAGCTATGCCATCATGTTGGATATAAACATGCTCATTGAATGTGAAAACATTGCTCTGTTGTACAACTTCCAAAAGAGAGAATATCAAGTCTATATGTCCATGTCCATTTCCATATTCACTGTACCTGTGTAAATAAGTCTGCACAAACAGTATACCCAAATTATTGGGTATAATGGTAAGTAAGGACTGAACGTCCAAGGTGATGAAATAATAACTTGGATTCAACACATCGGAGCCACTGTACTGGTACAAATCAACTAAAAATTGTTTTGTATCTCTAAGGATGAAGCTATTGTTATCTAATATGGGTGTTAACCATTTCTCATGCTTGCATATTTGAGCATATATATGTTGCACTTGCAGTGTATACATTTGACAGCAGGCCATCTGAGGCACAGGTATAGAGGTCTGCACTCTCACTGTTAAAATTGTAAATACATGACAGTACTGAAGTTTATTGATGACAAGCTAAGACATCGTTGCAAAGAGCTGAACTTAAATTTGGGGTGTGTTATTGTAACCCACAAGCAGTGACTAATGTAATACTGTACTTTCCATTTATAATACAGCATAATGCCAGCACTCTTTCCTTTTACAGTTTTATAGATACAGGTTCATTGTTACAATGATAATAATTTGTAGCATGCTCTTCATGTCCCTGGTGTATAGGTCATAATTTACATTGCAATATTTATGTCAACTTACACTGTACATTTTTAAATTACAACACCTGTCTACTCAGTAATACTGGACTGTTCTTTTACTAAACTTACTAATGCATGCACAATATTGTGCAAAATGGAGAAATACATACTCAAAGTGATAAAAGTGTTTAGCACAATAAGCTGTATTTGCTCCTAATACTAAAATACAAGTACTGTTTTGAAGCATACATACTACTTGCATCTCTCATCCTTCTTCTCCATCTCATGGGCTGGCCTCTTTAATGTTCTCTCTGCATTGACTGTGGGGAAAAAAATAAACACAGTAAGATCAGCAATCAGAAACAGATGCAGCTGCTTCATCATTCAAGTGGTGCCTGTAGGCGATACTCACAAATCTGTGGAGTGCCATCAGTGCTACATTCAACAATCCAACTTTTGAAGGGGATCCAACTTCCTCATCCTGAGGTCTCAATATTGATTCCTACACTGTTTGCCATTGCAGGGGAAACTGGTAACAGTGGACAAATCCAGGGCTAATCCAGTCCATGCATCCAATTTGTAATCTAATGTATGATAGTGCTCCTGCAACAGCCGGGGAGAACAGTCATTCACTAGGAGTCCAACAAACATTTTGGACTCTGCACACCCCTCCTTTGAGAATGAAACCTCAAAACTTCACCCTAAATGCCAGCTATGTGTAATGCAGAGGAACACCAATGTACAATGTGTTTTCCTGCTAGTTACAGTTATAACAGACACATCTGCAACATTTGGAAATGGTGTGCACTTCTTACCATTGCATAAACACAGGCAATGTGTTTGCTTGAAGCTGAATACACACAATATGTGAAATAATACAGATATTACAAAAACTGCACAACTAACATAATAGGATTGTCTCATCCATCAGGACAATAATTGTTATGTAGGAAATAATAGGTCAACTACTAAAATTTGTGAAGTGGGACACCATTAAAAAGGACAGGAGTCTGCAGAATTAGAACACTGGACCTTAGCTATGACAGTTTTGCACTCACAGTTGTTCCCACAACATGAATGAAGATATAAATGTCTAGAACTCATTGCACTGTTAGCCCTCCCCTCTCTCTCCTTACTCTCCATTCCTGTTATTCCCTTTCCCCTCATCTTTCCACCACTAACCTCCTTACACATGAATTGACAGTCACCTACTACTAAGCAGTTTCCTTCACCTCCTAACTTCTAGATGCACGATTCTTGTCTCCAACCTGCAAATGCCTTATATTTAATACCCTCACACATGATTGCTGCTCAACAATTACTATCATAGACCAAACATATTTTTTGCTGATTTTTATTTATTTCTTTTACTTGTACCTAAATTAACTTCTGCTTAATTACTCTCTTGTATATATTTTTCATCCTTTTATTTAATCCTGTAATTTTTATTTTATTCTTATTAGATTTTACTTCAGTTCTGTAATTTGTTTGCTTAATTGCACTACAGAGCTTTTCTTATCGGTCCTCTGTTAAAAAAGGGCACTAGCCCAGTCAGACTATCCCGGTTATCAAATGTCAAATAAATAAATAATAAATAAATATTACAAGGACACATTACAAAAAAAGCTGCAATATTTGTATTCAAACACAGGACCCTCTGAACTTAACTCCTTGTACCACAGCAGACATATCATAGCCTGTGGCTTCATTTTTATTCATTGTAAAGTTCACACAGGCTCAATATAAGAAAATAAAGTGATATCATGCAGAAAAAGAAATCAAGTTATGATATATAGACTCCAGTTTGTTAGTACACAGGAAATATGCCTACATAGGTTTGCAGTCCAGGTCAACATGCAACATAGATTCAGAGAAATGCATGGGTGCCTTAATGCTGCTGTTCTCACATACACCACTGTAGCAAGCAGTAACAGTCATTCAGCACACAAGCAACTTCAACAAGGAATGTACATTTATTTTGAAATAGTACATGTTAGATGTACACTTGCATAGTTAAATGTTCAACTTGAAAAATACTTCACTTACACCTTACACAGACTGTAATGATTCTTGTTTTCAAATATACAACACTGTCCTAGCATGCTGTCTTCATTGGTCAGTCAGCAATCATCTGACCAGTACTGTGGTACAAAGTATGTGTTAACACAATTCTGTATTATTGCCTTTACATCATTTAAGGATATGAAGTGGAAATATGTTATGCAGTCAGCAAATAAGTAAAGCCATGTTTTATAGCATGGACAAGTGTTGTTACTTTTGTCGGTGGGGAGCAAAGGCATCCACCTCAATTTGAGCCTGTGAGATATGCCCCAGAGCACACATCTGGAGCATTTGGAAGATGGGGCATATAGGGGATTCATGTTAACTGGCAGGTTTGCCAGCAAACATGTGGCAGATGATACACATGATGATCAACATGGCTTGGCAGCTTGAGTTGTACACCTCATTGTTAATGTGCACCTTAACCTGTTCCCATTTCTTGTTGTCATGTGTACATGACTCCAATATAAGGCACACATTAATTTAGGATAATGCAATACATGATACAATTGTAGCATTCTTACTCAGATCTAATGTTCAAATTAGTCATGTTGCAGCACACTATGCAGTGATGTTTTAGAGATCGTGGGTGGTAACACACCAAGCATGCTCCTGCTAATCTGTGAAATGTCCCAGTGCTAGGAATAGCATTTAAACACATACCTTACTTTCCACTGGGATGGTTTCCTGCACTCATCTCTGTCTGTGACTCTGTGACTTAGTTCTGAGAAAGGTTGCTCGGTTCCTCCAATTATGTGTCTTGGAAATGTTTCACCTTCTCTGTGGATGGCTATTGCAAGCAGCAGAAGTGTCTTCAGCCTGTATTACAGACAAATGTATTCAAAAAGCAGCAGGTAATAAATATTTGCACCTACTCTGTGTCCGTACTCTAGTATTTTCTCAATCCATAAAAAAACAAAGGGAAATGGAGACAACAAGAGTGCTTTTATATGTTGAGGACTAGCTCCACAGGATCGGTTGATGACCATGCAATTCAGCTGTGTATGCTATAATTAGAATCTCTGAAGCACAGGGTAGGACAGATGTCATCAGGTATTGATGCACTCCATTATATAAAGGCAAGTGAGTAGATAGGTAAACTGATGTGCATGAGAGTTAGCACATGATTGTAACTCAGATACACATTTTTTCAGATTCACTATATTTCAACAGAGTATTACACTCCATTAGGTAAGTATTCATTTTGTAACCTAAATAATGCATATGCTGGAATGTAGATAACAATAAATGTGAAGTAACTCTGTATGCATTTGTTAGAATCTTACACGTTACATGGCCTTCTTTACCAGCAATGTGAGAGATGCACAGGAAGTAGGGTAGGCATAAAGTACAATGCTGTGTACTAACTATGCACACATGTTCCATGGAAAGATCCTTTGATAGTACTTTAAACATTTCCCAGCTGTTTGCTTAACAACATTTTTCCTGATATTTTGTTTTGGGGGTGGGGGGAGAGATGAAGTTCTGCTATGGAACAAACTAGAGTGGACTGTTATGTTGGGTGGGGACATAGTTCAATATGTGTTAGGGTACAATAAACAATATTCTGCTCTTGTTACTCTCTTAGTTTTGTAACTACCCTTGTTATTTACTGCACAATGCTGAACCTTTACAGTTTAATCCACTTTTGAGTATTGGGAGCCTTCCTTTACTGCATTATATGTACAACAATTTGTACCTATGTGATACTTATATGTTTTATCATTATTTTGTCTTTCAGTAAACAATATGCCCCAAAACATACAGCACCATTGTCTGAGGCTAAAAATTGGCTGACTATAGATGCACTTAGAAAACACCATGAGGTTCTGCTGTAAAGAGGGTGGGCAAGAATGGATGAACGTGTGAAACTTTGGGATGACTTTGACCAAAATATCAACAGGGTGGGCCGACAGCTGCACATATCCACAGGTGCATAACAGACCTACTGATATATACATGCAATCAGGAGGTGTGCAGCTGAAGTGGCACTCAATCATAAGGTCACAGGTGGTGAGTCTGCAACAATGGAACCAATCAACACCACCAAAGAGTTCCTGGCAAATATTACCATTCAGGAAAGCTCTCAGCAGTCCAACAGCCAATATGTCCTTGATGTAGGTGCCACTCCTGCTACTTAAGAGGAGCGTCTAGGTAGGCTGTGTTAGATCATCAGTAGAATATGGTTACAGTCATTCTGTAATACTGTATATATTTTTAATGTGCAGCAGGTTGCTTTTTTGTTGGTGTGTAATTAAGACAGCTGCAGTGTTCAGTTCTTTTAACTGTCACAGAAAGATTCCTAGCACACATCTACACACAGGACAGCTCCCAGTAAACCTTGACCCAATATGTTCCAGATGTGGGTAGCACTCCTGCATCACATGTGCAGCTGCCAGGTATGCTTTATTACATCATCAATAAAATATTCTGCCTTCTGTCATAAGTGTATATAGTTGTGTCAAGCTGTATGTGTGTTGGTATGAGGTAATTCAGATAGCTCAGTTTCAAGCTCATTTAAAGGATGTTAGTCACATTCCTGATAACATTTATTTGAGCATACATCATTATCATCATCTTTCGGCTTTTCCGATTAGGGGTCACCACAGTGGATCATCTCTTTCCATTTCTTCATATCCTCTGCATCTTGCTGTGTCACACCAACCGCCTGCATTTCCTCTCTCACCATGTCCATAAACCTTATCTTAGGCCTTCCTCTTTTCCTCTTACCTGGCAGCTCCATCCTTAGCATCTTTTTCCCAATATACCCATCATCACTCCTCAGCACATGTCCAAACCAATGCAATCTCGTCTCTCTTGCTTTGTATCCAAACTGTCCAACATGATCTGACCCTCTAATATACTGATTCCTAATCCTATCCATCCTAGTCACACCGAGTGCAAATCTTAATATCTTTAACTCTGCCACATCCAGCTCTGACTCCTGCCTGTTTGTCAATGCCACTGTCTCCAACCCATATAACATAGCTGGTCTCACTACTGTCTTGTAGACCTTCCCTTTCACTCTTACTGGTACCCGTCTGTCACAAATCACTCCTGACACTCTTTTCCACCCATTCCACCCTGCCTGTACTCTCTTCTTCACCTCTCTTCCACATTCACCATTACTCTGAACTGTTGATCCCAAGTACTTAAACTCGTCCACCTTTACCAACTCTACTCCCTGCATCCTCACCATTCCTCTACCCTCCCTCTCATTTACACACATACATTCTGTCTTAGCCCTGCTGACCTTCATTCCTCTGCTCTCTAGAGCATATCTCCACCTCTCCAGAGTCTCCTCAACCTGATTCCTACTCTCATTACAGATCACAATATCATCTGCAAACATCATAGTCCACGGGGCCTCCTGTCTGATCTCATCTGTCAACCTGTCCATCACCACTGCAAATAAGAAAGGACTCAGAGCTGATCCTTGAAGTAATCCCACCTCCACCTTAAACGGATCTGTCACTCCCACTGCAGTCCTCACCACTGTCACACTACTCTCGTACATATCCTGTACCACTCTTACATACTTCTCTGCCACTCCAGACTTCCTCATACAATATCACAACTCTTCTCTAGGCACCCTGTCATATGCTTTCTCCAAGTCTACAAAGACACAATGCAACTCCTTCTGACCTTCTCTGTATTTCTCCAATAACACTCTCAGAGCAAACATCGCATCTGTAGTGCTCTTTCCTGGCATGAAACCATACTGCTTCTCACTAATCATCACCTCCCTTCTTAACCTAGCTTCTACTACTCTGCCCCATAACTTCAAACTGTGACTGATCAATTGTATCCCTCTGTAATTACTGCAGCTCTGCCCATCACCCTTATTCTTAAAGATAGGTACCAAAACACTTTTTCTCCACTCCTCAGGCATCCTCTGACTTTCCAAAATTTCATTAAACAATCTAGTTAAAAATTTCACTGCCATTTCTCCTAAGCACCTCCATGCTTCCATTGGGATGTCATCTGGGCCAACAGCCTTTCCATTCTTCATCCTCTTCATAGCTGTCCTTACTTCCTCCTTGCTAATCTGTTTCACTTCCTGATTCACTATCCCCACATCATCCAACCTTCTCTCTCTCTCTTATTCTCTTCATTCATCAGCCTCTCAAAATACTCTTTCCATCTCCTCAACACACTCTGCTCTCTTGTGAGTACCTTTCCCTCACTATCCTTTATCACCCTTACTTGCTGCACATCTTTCCCAGCTCTGTCCCTCTGTCTAGCCAATTGGTACAGGTCCTTTTCTCCCTCTGTAGTGTCCAATCTCTCATACAACTCTCCATATGCCTTATCTTTAGCTTTCGCCACATCTCTCTTTGCCATGCACCTCATCTCCTTATACTCATGTCTACTTTCTTCATCTCTTTGACAATCCCACTTCTTCTTCACCAGCCTCTTCCTCTATATACTCTCCTGTACTTCCTCATTCCACCACCAGGTCTCCTTGTCCTCCTTCCTCTGTCCAGATGTCACACCAAGCACCTTTCTAGCAGTCTCCCTTACTAGTTCTGCTGTAGTTACCAAGCTATTTGGTAACTCTCCACTGCCTCCCAGTGCCAGTCTTAACTCTTCCCTAAACTCCACTTCACAATCACCCTTTTTTAACTTCCACCATTTAATCCTTGGCACTGCTTTCACACTCCTCCTCCTCTTCTTGATCACCAACATCATCCTACAGACCACCATTCTATGCTGCTTAACTACACTTTCCCCTGCCACCACTTTACAGTCTCCAATCTCCTTCAGACTGGCCCTCCTACATAGGATATAATCCACCTGTGTGCATCTTCCTCCACTCTTGTACATCACCCTATGTTCCTCCCTCTTCTTAAAATACGTATTCACCACAGCCATGTCCATCCTTTTCACAAAATCCACAATCATCTGACCTTCTGCATTCCTCTCCTTAACACCATAACAACCCATCACTTCCTCATCCCATCTGTTCACTTCACCAACATGCCCATTAAAGTCAGATCCAATCAGTAGTCTCTCACCCTTGGGTACACTCACCACAACTTCATCCAACTCACTCCAAAATTTCTCTTTCTCATCCATCGCACACCCAACTTGTGGAGCATATGCACTAACAACATTCATCATTACACCATCAATTTCGAGCTTCATAAACATCACTCTGTCAGACACTCTCTTCACATCTACAACAGTACTGGCATATTGTTCCTTTAGTATAACCCCTACCCCATTTCTCCTGTAATACACACCATGATAGAACAAATTGAACCCGTTTCCTAAACACCTGGCCTTACTTTCCTTCCATCTGGTCTCTTTCACGCACAATATATCAACCTTCCTTCTCTCCATCATATCAGCTAGCTCTCTTCCTATACCAGTTATACTGCCAACATTCAAGTTCCTACCCTCACTGCTACACTCCTAACCTTCTTCCTCTCTTCCTGCCTTCGGGCATGTCTTCGCCCTCCACTTCTCCTTCGGCCAACAGTAGCCCAATTTCTGCCAGCACCCTGTTGGCTAACAGTACTAGTGGCGGTAGTTGTTAACCCGGGCCTCGACCAATCCGGTATGGAAATATGAAATTTTCGCACCATAAGTTATGTGGTAGAATTTTTACGCCGGATGCCCTTCCTGACGCAACCCTCCCCATTTATCTGGGCTTGGCACCGGCACAAAGAAATGCACTGGCTTGTGCATCCCCAGTGGCTGGGTTTATTTGAGCATACATATAACTGAGTAAAAGTATTAACCTTGTTGTACAGTTAAATGTGTGGTGCTGTTGCCATTATGTCTCCCTTTACTTTTCCCAGGACCATCAGTGAATCAACGTGGAAGGGCTTCAGCAGTTGGTAAGTGGAGCATGCTTACTTCTGTACTATATCTACATATATATATATATATATATATATATATATATATATATATATATATCTAGAGAAAGAGAGAGAGATATTCCAACATATCTGCTATACTATATTCTCATTCTTTTGTGGCTGTATTTAAGATCATTGTAATTGACTGGCAGATTACTGTGAAATCAGTAATGATAGCAAACATTAAATAATGTGACACAGATCTCACATTCAAACTGCATATCATTCAGATATGTCATGATGAAGGAAAACCTGTTATTCCATCATCTGTATAGGCTTGCAGGAGCATATCATGTCACATTTGTCCATATTCTTTAGCCTTTATCTAACCACTATTTATGGCTTTGTTCACACATCTTAATATAAGTGGCTGATAGGTTTAAGTGCCTGTAATAGTGACAGCAGTGTAAATTGCAGCATTGCAGGTATTAATGTCATCTTGTTTTTCTTTTTATCACAGGTGAACATGGAAGTAGTTCTATGTCCTCTGTGTCACCTGATGTCAGTGTCTCATCAGAGTCTGATGATGATGGTGGCCAGAGGTAGGCACAGTCAGGGGTTGCAGAGGCTGAATCTAACACAGAGGTTGACATCTAGCAATGGCACTCAGGATTCCTGGACACAGCCAGAATGCCTACGCATACCCAGTCCACTGAGGCCGCACATATTGGACAGTTGGAGGGTGAGAACATAGATCAGGGAAGTGTGGATATCACAACTTCAGTGTCTGTTGACACTGTCACTAGCCAAACTGTTGGTGAGGTGCCACAGAAGCAGATTGATAGTGGTGCTCATCAGAGACCTGCTGTCCCTCCACCAACTGGTGCAGGTCTATTCACGTGTCACTTGACATATGTTGAAGGCCATAATGGAGGCACAGGCATGTTCAGAACTTCACTCCAGAAGAATGCTTATGGTTTTAAATGCAGCAGTCTGACATCCGTGACTGCCTCCACAGTGCTGTTGATACACTGGATCGGTTCAATGACACGTATGAATGGGATGTGTCCATGAGAGAGCACAGAGCTTCTGTCATGGAATGCAAATTGTCTGTGCTGCAACATCTGCTGGGAAGTGAACGTCGACCTCATGGACGTAGGTCAGCAAGTACATCTACTGAGAGCCAACAGGGCCATGCCCGATCAATTTTCCATAGTGACAGTACATCTGCTGCTTCATCAGATAGTGTGCTGTCCACACCCAAATGTAGCAAGTCATGGGACAATGGTCCTGACCATTCCCATGAAGAAAGGACATCCAGCAGACATCAGTTACCCTCAGGTATTAACACACCCTCTGACCTTGGGCAAGGAGATGCAAAAGCAACTACTGGCAGAGCCAATTCTTGTGGCTGGGGACAAAGATGATGAGCTGTCATCTCTACCATGCATGGCTGACAGCTGTCCAACATACAGACATGTGGGCCTAGCACTGAGCTTGACTGTGTTCATGTATATATATATATATATATATATATATATATATATATATATATATATATATACATATATATATATATATATATACACACACACACACACACACACACACACACACACACACACACACACACACACACACACACACACACACACACACACCAGTGTCACACTGAGGGGACCTACTGATACACATTCTACATTTACACATTCCCAGTTGGCTGCTGCCCTTGCTGACTTCCACACACATACACATGAAAACACACACTCACTAACCTTTTGTGTCAGCCTAGACCTCCTGCACCCCCACAAACCACCCTGTGCAAGTGATGACTGTGCCATATCCCTGTTGTCTATCTTTTGGCTTCGGGGATACTAAAGCTATGTTTCTGATGCACAGGGTGACTACCTACATTTAATATGTATTTTATATCTCTATTTGTGCTGTTGTCCTGATAATTGTAACTGTCAGTTATATTGTAATTAGCCGGTTGGACAGTTGCTAGTATAATACTTCCTCTACTTTCTAGTTGATGCTTTTGTAAGGCTTGCAAAGTCAGTTAATGACTTGTGTCTCATTAATATATCTAATGTTCTCTTTCAGGATTGCTAAGAGCAAATTTATGTGTGCATATCCAAAGGCAACCCATCAGATTTTTATCTCTGGATTGTATGCCATCACTGCAGATAAAGCTCAAACCAGTAATACAGTATAATGCTTTGTTTTTTCATGCACATCACTATACATTCAGAGGTTCATAGGATTTGACAAGGCTATTGGCCCAATGGTGTTTAGAACTGTATCCAGTACATCGCAATATAATATGCAATGGCATGTATAATGCATGTGCATGATTCTTACAGAAAGGACCACCCATGTCCAGCATTGAATCAGCATTGATCTATGGCAGATTACATGTTCGCATCAAGTCAGCCAGCCCATGCTCAAACAGTTAAATGGATGTGCTCTGCTCGACATACACTGGAAGCCTAATTGCAGATGACTGACAACTTTGAGAAATATATGTGTCTACCCAGCATGTCCTATGTGTGTCATACTATACATTGAGGTTCCCGGAACAGGTGGCTGTGGTCCCATATGACTTATGGATGTGCAGCATATTCATCCCATTTGCCTCAAAGACAGACATGTAATGCATACATATTCTGCCTTAAAGCTATATATAATACTGCATACACTGACAACTACTTCATTCTGCCCACAGAAGAGACATGTTAGAGACCCTCTGATGTTTTATTACTCAGAGATGTCTGATGTCTGTCAACTTCCTGCAGGTGTCTGGAACAATACTTATCAAAGGGAGGATTGCATACATTAATAGGACTGATAATAGATGAATATAAGGGATTGATAAAATTAATTGTTGTAAATGTAATGTCCTTGCTAATCAGATGTAAGATAGAGAATGCTTTCCTCCCCACAGTACACACATTTTACAGTCAATGTGTGTTCCAAGGTATTCTGATGCATATTTGGGGGAATACTGCACTCTGGGTTATTTTTAAATGAGCAGGAACATTTATTAATATAGGGTTGTTGACGCATGTTTGTGCAGTTGCTATAACACCAATGGCTTTGTCAGCAGTCATTAGTAGCACAAAGATGTTTTGCTACACATCCCCTGCTTTTTATGGCCTTTTGATAAGTTTATGGCAAATGAGAGGGGAGACAGTACTAACACATCTGTTACCACACAGGTGGCAGGTCTGCTGCTTGAGGTGAGGTCTCCCACTTTGACTGAGTATTCCTGATCTGTGATCCAGTTTACAAGCTACCTGTTAGAAGGTGTGATATTCACCTTGGTTAGTTTCTCATTGAGACCAAATGTTGGATTGCGTTGAAGTGCCTGGCCAAAGCAAGATAGGATGGTTGCACAGCCTTGCATATGTCTCTGCTCACAGTGTTGATTTTCCACAGGTTTTGCAGGCACAAGGTACCCATGATAATGGCTAACTAGAACAGATTTACTGTCTGGAGGTCACTTATCTCCTTCTTGTCTGAAATGCATGCATATTGTTTCCATTGCCTTAAAGCAAATGTTGAATATAGTTATGGGATTATAATTCCAGTTGTATGTTGCCTATATTGTACTGTGTGTGGGAAATGGTCACTGTATTCTGTTCAGTGTGGATAACAGCAGCACTCAGACTGTGGATGAATGTGGTGCCTAGTGCACTAGCTCACTGTTGCAGCACATGAAGAACACAGCGCAGAATGTCATCTGATTTCATGGATTCAGTACTCTAATTATTGGAGTGAGCAGTGATAACTTGTTATTTGTAGATACCATGGTTTGTAAGTGATGATGCACAAATGTAATAAGCTTGGTGTTGTGAGGTGGGACACTATACAACCACCCATGTCTGCTAGCACGTTTGGAATTTATAGTAGGTCAGTGTGTACAATACCATCCAGAATTACTTCAAAATACATCTGAGCACTATATGTATATATATATATATATATATATATATATATATATATATATATATATATATATATATATATATATATATATATATATATATATATATATATATATATATCAATTTGCAGATGTAAATGATGACAGGCTTATGATTATGCCTGAATATGTGTTATCAATTATTAGCATAGTTGCTATATGAGGTTTCTTCAAGATGACTCATTGTTTAGGGTGCAATGAGGTGAGTGGCCTTCCTGGACTGTTCTGTACATGCTGTATTTGTAAACAGCAGCTTCTGTCACTTACTGTAGAATGTAGTAATGACAGATACACACCAGTATGGACTGTATTTCCCAGCAGATCTGTCTTTGAGCATATCAGGCATGGCTGTGTGCATACATTTGTGTAGATTTGTAGACAGGGCATCAGGGTGTAACTTACCACAGCTGTCAATGTCCTGTGTGGTAACCTGAGCTTGGACGTTGAATATACCACCTGTAAGGAGGACGTAGTTACCTTGGATGATGTTTTTGAACCTGCGTCCTCTTTTAGTGAGTTTGTTAGGTATTCCAAACTCTACACATACTGTTTTATGACTGGATTAACAGTGCAGGCACTAAACATGTGGCATTACATTGTTCACTCATATTGTTGACAAACAGGTCTGACTTATTACAGACCCTTGTGGGGTCTTGCACTTTGGAATTTCAGTTTGCAAAATTTGCTTATGTTTATGCAAGTGAGTTTGTCCTACAATTATCCACATGATGCATTATATGCAAAGAGTAAAAAAAGCATGTCAACTAGTCTTGCAGGGGAAACAGAGGGAAACTGATAGTTGAGGATGTGAGGTTTGAACCCGGTATCTGCATAGAGAATGCTAAAAGGAGGGATATATGTGATCTAAGTGGTATTTTCAGGGGAGTCACCTGTAGTGTGTACATTTGGAGG
Source organism: Protopterus annectens (assembly GCF_019279795.1). NCBI lineage: Eukaryota > Metazoa > Chordata > Ceratodontiformes > Protopteridae > Protopterus > Protopterus annectens. The sequence continues at coordinate 46,859,844 of NC_056736.1, forward strand.
TCCTTCATAAGGTGGTTCTATAGTTCTGTCATTGGTCAGTAAGTGTTTTAATTGCTGCATGTTATATAACAGAAAGTATGACAGCTAGGTAGAGCCATTGAGGATCTGCTCTGCTACACAGCAGCAGCTGATTGTATTGGAAAATAAGTGTATTGTCATTTCTGTAAGTATGAGGGCAAAGTGTTAAGGCATCTGCACATAAACTGCAACAGAGCAGGTTATCCAAGGAAACACTCTTAAAGCTCACACTGGGCCCAGAAACAGTAACCTTCAAAGAGATACTGCTACTGTACACACTTGCCACAACTGTACAGGTGTGATGTCTATAAAAACAGATGTCATCCTAATGTTCTTATTCTTTTGGCTACATGATGGGTTGATGCAGCACATTATCTGCTTCCAGTTCCTCCTTTCCTATGCATCTTGTTCTGTCACACCAATCACTTGCATATCTTCGGTCACCACATCCATGAACCTTATCCTAGGCCTTCCTCTTTTCCTCTTACCTGCCAGCTCATGCTTAGCATCCATCTCCAAATATACCCAGCATCCCTCCTAAGCACAAAGCAACACAATCTCACCTCTCTGGCCTTGTGTCCAAGCTGTACAATCTGAGCTGACAATCTAATATACTGATTACTAATCCTGACTATCCTCAGCACACCCAATGCAAATCCTAACATCTGGATCTCTGCCGTCTCCTGTTATGACTCCTGTATTTTTGTCAGTGCCGCCATCTACAAACCATATAACATAGCTCTTCTCAATACACTCTTGTAGACCTTCTCTTTCAGTGTTATTGGTAGCTGTCTGTCACAAATCACTCCTGATACTCTTCTACACCCACTCCATCCTGCATGCACTGTCTTCTTCACTTCCCTTCCACATTCACTGTTACTATGAACTTTTGATCTCAGATATTTAAAATCATACACCTTCAACTGTACTTCTTGCAGTCTAACCATTCCTCTATCCTTCCTCTCATTCACAGACATATATTCTATCTTAGTCCTTATGCTGTTAATTAGTGTTCTCCGTATAGCACAGTTCCACCTCTCCAGTCTCTACTAAACATGTTTTCTGATCACAATAACATCATAGTCCATGGGGCCCCTCTGTGATCTCCTGTGCCAACTTGTCCATCACCACTGGAAAGAGATGTCATGCTGTCTGTGCATAACATAAAAGGAATGTCACTGTTGCCTGCCTTATATTTAATGAGGGGACAGCTACCTGCCTGCCAGGCCATTGTGTGCCAATGGCATGTTGTTAGCAATACATATCCAATAATCTGTCTGGTAGACATGGATGTTTGTGCAAGCACAATATCAATGCAAAACTTTGCCATTTTCTAAGGCAGTTCTGGATATACACCTTTATGGAGACAGGCAGACCAAGTAGGCTGCAGTGAGATTAAAACCTCTTCTTATCTAAGTTTACAGACTAAAAACACAGTATTTAACTCACACAACACAGCACAATTTTGACTTTAACAGGACTGCAGATGATCTTATAGCAGATGACATCAGCAGGCCCTGTGGGTACAAGAGGTTGGAGAACTGCTAGAGATGGATGTTTTTTGCAAGCATAACCATGCCATTTCCAAGACAGTATTGGATGCATACTCCCACTCTTCTTTATGGTGAAAGACACACAACAAGTTGACTGCAGTGAGATTAGAACACCTACCTACCTTTACAGACTAGAGAACACAATACTTAAAACATGTGCCACAGTACAAGTCTGACTTTAACAAAACTGCAGATGACCCTATAGTAGATGGCATCAGCAGACCCTTTGTGGTGCAATCAGTTGGAGGACTGCCAGACATGGATATTTTTTGCAAGCACAAAAATAAAACAAAAAACACACCATTTTCCAAGGTAGTGCTGGATACACACACACCCACACTCTTCATGGAGACAGACACACACACACACACACACACACACACACACACACACACACACACACACACACACACACACACACACACACACACACATATCAAGTTGACTAAACTGAGATTAGAACCCCTACCTATTTAAATTAGCAGACTAAAGAACACAGTACTTACAGCATGCACCACAGTATGAGTCTGACTTTAACAGGACTGCAGCTGATCTTATACTAGATGACATCAGCAGGCCATGTGGGGGCCAAGAGATTGGAAGACTGCTAGAAATGGATGTTTCTACAAGCACAAAAACAAAGCAAAAATGATGCCTTTTTCCAAGGCAGAATTGGACTCCCACTCCCACTATTCTTTATGGAGAGAGACACACACATCTATTACTACAGTGAGAAACAACCCCTTATCTGTTTAAATGCAAAGACTAAAGAACAGCATTTTTAAAGCAAGCGCCACTTCACAAGTCTGAATTTAACACAACTGAATGTGAACTTATAAGAGATGGCATCATCAAGAGATGCAGGAAACACCATCTTAGGCACATCACTCCTTAGTGTCATCTGAGGCTAGTAAATGAACAGTGGTATACTGTTTAGAAGCCATAACTGTGTAACAGCACTAGGCCCTTATTGAGCATACTTAGATGCTGGCCTTTGGCAATGCAAGCCTGTGAGAACAACTACATGGTCTTGTCCATGAGGGAGCACAGAACATTATACATAACACCGTTTTTGTGTTAGATGTATGTGTTGTACAATTAAGGAGATTCCATGGTTGTACTTATTGTTAAGGTTGGTTGTGAGGAAACACATGGATGTTTATCTGTCTGTACAGATAGTTATACTGTGCCCTTAGTTTGCAGCATTTCCACATCTGTGAAGTATAGAACAGTAAGAACACAGTTCAGTGTATGTGATGTAAAAGTTAACATACCGCTCAACCTTTTAAAGCAAGAAATCTGCACAAAGCTATTATTATGGTCAATGTTGAAATATTGCCTTTACAAACCAACAATGTTGATGAAATAAAAGGTTTTGCATTAACATGCATTTTCTGAAGGGTATGATATCCACAAATGAAATGTATGCCATTATCTTCTGACTTAATTCTCAGTAATTTAGCAATAATTTTGTATAAACCAAGATTTTATGGGGAACAGACTACAAATAGTATGTAAAAATATGGACATTCTTCATAAATATGGACAGCTGAGAGGTATGGTAGTTAGGCACAGCCAAAATGCAATGATTATTGCAATAAGTGTACATGCATGCCTGTTTCACTCTTCTACCTGTTTGTGTGGATGTAAGCAGTGCACAAATGCAAGGTGCATTGCTAACATCCTGCCTTCCTATCATGTAATGTATACATATTACTGCAGTCCACTCCTCTCAGCACTCCAATCTGTGATTTCACAATTGCTATGGGCAATATATAACCTTTATCTGCGTATTTTCTTTTTCTGCAGTTTTTCGCATTGCACAATATAATTAAGCATTAAAACTGTTGCCAGCATATAATGTATTTGGCAAATGTGTACTAAAATATACAGATTAAAACATTATGGACACAGTCTGTAGAAAACACAAACTATAGCAAAAACACCTCCAAAAGTTCAACTCACATCAGGATTTGAACCCTAAATACCATTAAAGCTTTGTCATGCAGGATGACTGCCTTAGTCCTTTTGGCCACAGAAGCTGCTTTCAAAACTGGGGTCTTTCCTCACACAACCACCTTCATAAAAAAACTGTACACTGCTATCCAGCCATGCACTGTATATTATACAAGTACCAGGTTGTAGAAGGAACTCCTGTCATAAATATGATTATAACTATACAGTACTATGTCTTACAATCCTGTTTTTGTGAGAGGGGAAACACACATTTACTTTTAGTATACAAAGTAGCCTAAAATCAGAAACCACAATGGACTGTAGTCACTTCTTAATTACTCTCTTGCATGATGTAACAGTATTCAGCTGTGGTTGGACTGTGTGAGTGTTTCATGCCTGATGCATAAAAATTACATATGGTAACATTGTAGTACAATAAGTGTTTTTACTCACATGTTATCTACATAAACATCAGTATATATTTGCATAATATAACAAGGAAAGACATATACAATGGTATGTCATAATAGTGTTCAACACTACAGTCTATTTTCAGGCCTTGTGTGGGCTCCTCTGAGTTAGCACTGGCTGTGAGTTGAGGCCAGTAGAACTTATCGAGTTCTTGTAATGTGTCCCTGTCCACCCTGTAGTACTGTACTTTCTCCATCTAATGTAACACCTGGTAGATCACCATAGGTCTAAACAATCTTCTCATTCCTGGCCTAGGCCTATTGTCATCAGCACTAGCAACACTGACTTCAGCCTCCAGTGCATGCAGATAAAGAATAGCTGCAGCAGATCCTAGCATTATGTTATTTAAAATGTCCAAGTCTCTACTCCAAAGTTGTTGAAGTATTGAGGGAAAATCTGACTGTAGGCTGTATGTATACTTTTTACACTTCTTAATTAGGACCACCATCTAGTATTAGCTGCTTTAAATGACATTCACCTGCTTAGCATATAATTGACAGGATTAAAAACTTCTGCTCCAGTGTGCAGTGTTGAGCTGTGTGTACTGAAGGGGAGCAGAGTGTAGCTATGCATAATGACAGCAAATCACATAAATCATTTTATAATGTCATCTTGCTATAATACACTAATTATGGGTAATTGCACTTCACTTCTATGACCTACAATGCCAGCATGGTATTATTAAAAGACGACATACACTGTAATTGAACCCAAGGCTATCAGCACCCTAGTCCCACACCTGACAGTCATTGCCACAGGACTAGAGGGGATTAGCTGAGTGCAGCCCCACTTACCGGGTTTGCATGATGCGCACAGAGGTTTTCATCAATGGAAAACATGCACACTGTGTAGGAGCTTAGATGGAGTGTACAATGCTACACGGTTCCTGATTTTTATGATTCAAGAACCCTTCTGATTTTTTACATCATTTACATAATAACTGTGCTGACAGCCTGGAAACTACATGGATAGTAGCCATATAAGCTAGGTAACAGCATGGGAGCACAGAGTTAAAAACATTATGCAGGGTATTAATGAAATTGTTGTGGCAATACATCATACCAATCTTTTTACTTACATTTATATTCTTTTAAAACATTTTGCACATACAGGCGCATTACACAAATTTGTGCTAAAATAAAAAATTATAAAATCAATAGTGATTGACACATATTCCTGTTCTTTTTGGGCATCCTCTGCCAATGAATACCTATTTTTTAACTTTTTATGAGAATTTTGTCCTAATTTCAGGACTTCTGTATGCCCTTCCTTCTGTGTAGGCTCCTGTACATGGAAAATTTTCATGTACACTTCCAATATGGACACAGAGCCTACACGGCTGTTTGTATAGTTGCTGGATCATTCCACCATATTGGTTTGCTTCATTAGCATAAAATTCATCTAATTATGCTGAAATTTGCATGCCACAAAACTTTTCTTTGGTGTACGTGAATGTGCATTCTTGTATGCTGCTACACGGGGTTTACTGTACCTGCTGCACCCATGTTCGCATAGCACCATGACGTAAATACAAAAAAAGTGACTGTGTACGTTTTACTGAATTTGCTTTAATATAGATAACACTCTATATACAATATATACAAGTGCTATATAAAGTCAACTTCTGATTAATATTTTTGTCACAGTTTACATACTATCCATAACTCATACTTATAAGGTTTAGACTGGACACACACTCATGAAAGAATATGCCGTATGCCATTTTCTGTTTACATTCACAATAATTTGTCTTTTCTAGTCTATCAATTCTTTTAAAATATGATCCAGGAGAAGACTCCAGTATTTTAGAAAACAGGAACACTTACTTTGGTTATTCGTTATCAATTTATATGCTGATGTGTACTTTATTGCCATACTTCTGAAGCCTTCCATGACAATTTGGTACCATCTATTCAGTTCTGAGTAATGTACAATTTTACTAGAGAGACGAGGGTAGTTAGAATATGCAGATTAAGTCTGTGCATCTTTTGAGAGGTGAGATGCACACATGAAAATTTCCATGACAATGTGGATTTTTGATATCCCATTCTTGTCTAGTGTGACTCTTAGTGAGCACCAAAATTTATAAGTACATTTACAGCTCCAGAAGATGTGGGATATGTCTGACATTTATGAGTAGCAGCACAGACAGTTTGTTGAAACTTCCAAGATGAAATTGTTGAGTATTTCTAGGGTAAAGTAAGCATTATTATGTATCATTAATTGAATATACATGAGTTTCTTAAAATGGATTAATTTTAATCTTGTTTTGATAGATTCAGATTTTTGCTTTTCAGTAATTTCTTTGAACTTTTCAACCCAGTATTTTGAATACGAACTAGATGGTTGATATCTAAGAGATACATTTAACCTCTATGTATTCAATAATGTATTGCACATATGTATGCCTTTATAGTTTACTTCAAAATCTCCTATATTGAAGTGCACAGTTCTCTAATTTTCTTGGCATTATGATGTACCCTTTCAGAAGGTTAAGGACATACCTTGTGTCCTACAAAGATTTTTTCCTATGTCTGTAAATATTCCATACATTGCCTTTCTTAATGAGCAGATAGTTATCCAAGTTTATCATCTCATTATTTAATCTGAGGTTTGGATTCAGATGTATTGGTTGCAACAGGATGTAAGTATTTAAGTTTAGTGCCTCCAGCATTTTTTGAAATCTAATTATTCTATGTTTTAATGAGATATGAAATCTGCTAACCTTTAGTTTTTCCTAAATTATAAATGGAATGGCTTTGGGACTGATTTTGATGTAGTAATACCATAACTTAATCCATAGTGGATATTATTCTTTACCCTTGGGATTATATTCAGCAACTTGAATGATCCTGTTTGAACATGTTATATCATAATATAACTTAAAGTAAGGTAGTCTCAGTCCTCCCTTTTCCTTAGGATATATTAACTTCTGATAGCTGATTCTGACAGACTTAACATACCAGATAAACTTGGCTAAAGCTGCATTTAGTTTTTGAAAGGAGCTTTTCTGAACTATTAAATTTGTTGCATTGAGTTGAATTAATAAGCTTGGAAGAATATTCATTTTTATAATTGCTGCTTTCAAAAGAAAGGATAGCTTCATTATTCCTCATCTCTGGATATCCTGTTCAATGTCAGCCCATATATTTAGTAAATTATTCTGCATGAATAGTTTTGGGTTATGTTCAAAGGATATCCCTAAGTATTTTAGGAAGTATTTTAATTTTATTTCTGAAACAGGAAAATATGATTCAGTGTGACCTAATGGATTGAGAGGGGAGAACTGGGTATTTTGTCGGATTAAATTCATAGTTTTAAACTTTTGAGAAGCTGTTAACTGTGTCTAGAATTTTGCTCAAATCAGTGTTCTGGGTGCACCTTAAAAGTTTAAATCATCAGCAAAGGCTGTTAGAGCAATTTTTATTATTACAAATTTCTGGAATATGATGGTACACTTTTTGGGTTATGAGTATAAATAGAGGTTGTATATATAAGTTAGAGAGGCACAGAGATAGCAGATATCCTTGTCTGGTCCCATTTAGAATTTTTATTGGATTTGAATTTGTTTTGTTAATCTATAGAATTGGTTAAGTGCTCTCATATAAAATTCTTATTATATGTGTATATTCCTGTGGTATATCAAAATAGGGCAGTATAGAAAATGAAAAGTATAGGTTTACCTTGTCAGAGGCTTTGCATGCCTCTAAAGCATGGGAGTAGATAGGGTTTTATTTTGCTTAGATATCAAGATCATTGTATCTACAGTTAATGTGTTATCACATGTCTGCCTACCAATCATGAATCCCGACTGACCAGGTGATATTATGTTTTGTAATACTTTTTTTCAGTCTGTTTGCAAGCAATCCAGCTAGAATTTTGTTATCTAGATGTATGAGAGTAAATGGTCTTTACTTTCCTATTTTTTTGTTATCAGATTTTCCTTGAGGTATAAAGACTTGGAGAACTCAATAAACCCTACATGATTTTTTTTCATGTATCTATCATGGTGCAATGCTTACATGAGTGTGAATGATTTGAGATTCAGTAATCCTTGCTCAGCGGCATGCAAACATGCATGAACAAGGAAAGATCTGTATAATAAAAAATTTTGCATAAGCAGGTGAATTATATATAAATTATGCAGTGGAAGCAATGCAACAATCAAAAAGTCATCTGTGTAGACTACGTGTCTGTGTTTATAGTGTACACGGAAATATTTCATGTACAGGAGTCTACACAAATAGTAGAGGATGAAAATGTCCAGAAATATGGACATAACTACCCTGAAAAGGGCTTATCATAAGGAGTATTGGGGAGAAATACATTGTGGTTGTGGAAAAAAGTATGGGGAAATGTATAATCAATATTTTTTTCTTTTTTTTATAAATCTCCGCTTGATTGCAATATGTGCCATGCTGCACAAACATACTTGATGCAAAAAAAATGATAAATGTATGTCACAGAAATGTACTGTAGGACCTTGCATCAGGTCTGTGTAATGGTGCATTTGTGCTGTTGCCTGGCACATATAGGTATGATCCATGGAGTTTCCAGGCTGGCATCACAAATATGTATTCAAATGAGTAGACTTTGTTGAATTGCTAAAATGAGCAACTGTGTCTGCAGATCCCTTTTGTGAAGGCTCCTACATGATGTTGGCATTCCCAGTGAATGTAGATAACATCAGGCAAGGTTGTCATATTTACATTTAGCAGATTTTATGCTAGCTGCATGTGTTTGCATGGTACGCCACATAGTTAAGCATGTTTGAGTGACCGACCCCTCCAAAGCACAGCAGTGATGTAGGAAGCTGTCTATTAAAACCAGAAATATTCAGCTGAGAATATTTAGTTTTGTATGCAAATCTATGTGGTGCACAGCATTGTGGCACACAAGTAACTAAGGGCTTTAAATCATGTTAATTACATTCTAAGCAGCTAACATGCATCCAAATTAGCCAATCTCACATGTATACCACAACTGCATAAAGTATGCATGCAGTCTACATTCTGGTTTTCCCTCAATACTCTGAACCAGTGGAATACAGACTTGTGAATTTTAAACTGAATAATGGTAGGGGCTGCTGCTGCAGCTATACTACATCTGCATATGCTACAGGCTGAAGTCAATGCTGCTGGTGCTGATGACCATAGGCCTAGGCCAAGGAAGAGAAGAGTGTTCAGCCCCAGGGTATCCTAGCAGGGGCTGCATGAGCTGGAGACTGTAGAGCACTACAGGGTGGACAGGGACATACTATATCAGCTCACTGAGCTCTGCTGACCTCAACTTAGAGCAAGAGCTAACAGAGGGAAGCCCACCCAGAGGAAACAAAGGTATGTGTAGCTCTTAGGATACTAGCTACATGTACTTTTCAAAGACCAACTATGGGTATGATGGGGGTCACAGGCATCTGCATCCAGAAAACTCCACCAGTTTTTGGATGCCATGATCCTACATGCCAGTGAGCACATATCTTTTCCCCTTGACCATGAAGTGAGGGCCACCACTATGCAACACTTCTACCATGCAGCACACTACCCTGAAGTACTGGGTGCCATAGATTGTGCTAATGTAAACATCAAGGCACCACCTGTTGAGCAGGGTAGAATCTACATTAACCATAAGTGATACCACTCCATCAACAGCCAAGTCATGTACAATGCCCAAGGGATTATCATGAGTGTGTGTGCTGGCAGCCGTGGCAGTTATTATGACTCCCATATTTGGCACACATCACAGCTGTACCAGATGTCTGCCAGGGGGACATCCTACATGGCCATTTACTGGGGGATGCCAGCTACACCCTTGAACCATGGGTGATGACACCCGTCAGAAAGAATGCCATAATGAGGCACATGCACAAACTAGGATCCTCATAGAGCATGTGTTTGGGCTTCTGAAGACATGATTCTGGTGCCTTGATATACCTGGTGGAGCCGTGCAGTATAACCCAGCCACATGTGCACAGATATTCAGATCATGTACTATGCTACACAATCAGTTCCAGTGGAAACAGCTGTAGCAGGATCAACAAAGGGAAGGGATACACAGTCCCCAGGAGTGCCTAGATCACCACACCCACAGTCACAGGAGGACTCGGAGGAGGAACCACCTGCTAATGTACCTGTAGCAAACATAGGTATGCCCAGTATGCCCTGGCTTTGGGTAATAGACAATGCATATCACATTCACTGACAACCTTGCGGACCTAGGGATTAGCACCTCACTCCTACTCACATACAGATAGTAACAATGATGCCAACCATTCACACATCCTGCACCTGTCCATGTATTGGCTATGTACTGCTTGCATCACATGGAGTCAGCCCTGAAATATAGTCTTGTCAACTGCTGCACTTGCAAGGTAAGTCAATAATGTACACAGTATTACAGTCAATTGTTTTTTAGGTCATCGTAGCTATGGACCAGGTACAATATGCAGGATACTATACTGGCATATTTGGACAGACAATGCACCCACATGGAACTGCTAACAACTATTTCAATAACATCTCACCATTTTTAGTCAGTAGGCCTAATGCATGGACTATTCGTGCAGTCCTTCTGCAACAGATTACTGGTACATCATTCAAGCGACATGTTGGAAATGGAGGTTAACCAATGGACTACTGTGTGTCCTGGCAGAACATTACTTCCCCACCTTGCAAAACAGCACTGTCCTCACATAACTGCTATAACACTAAAGTTATGCTGTATGACCTTTCACACAGGTAGCATGCCACACAGCATCAGTATAATAATGCACAATCTGAACGTACATTTCACGTGTAATTTAATTGAGAATAGAACAGTACATATTTATGCAGGCGATGATGTGATGAATGATTCTTTGTTCATTTATGAGGCTTTGTGGCTCAGAGAAGTTAGGCAGATAAGTTATATGATGGTGTCCATGGTTCTAATCCTGACATATCTGATTACTATGCATGTGAAGTAGCAAAATATATATATCATTTTATAGACTGTCTCTGTGTGCTATACTAGTATGATTCTATTTCTCATAGTAATTACACATGTGCATCTGTGCCATGGTTCTAAGACCTATTTAATAAGTACATTGGTACTAATGGATAACCTATTAGCAGAATTGTAAAGGCTGGGATATAAAAATACATATATCAGCATGCATCCAGTACCTCCTGTAACATGATGTAGTATAACAATATAATAACAGTTGCGAATGAAGGATTGTCCTGTGATGTGATTCATGTGGAAATGACAGACCTATACACAACACACTGATCACTACATCAGAACAACTAGGTATTGATACACTCTAGAGAAGATGGATAGCTGCATGGCTTACATATAGGACATGTACCTGATGAAGCATAGCTAGTACTATGCGAAAGCGCTTATTCCATGCTCCACAATAAATGATTTTTTACATTTTTATTACGACTACTATTGGATTTTATCGTGACTATCATTGGAAGTATTCATTACATATAGGACATGGTTAGTATTATACAACAATTGGACAAGTGATATTTATGGTTACAGTCAGGGTATCCCACAGGGCTATTTCCTAGGCCTAGCTTTCATTTCCCTTGTCTGAAGACCTATCTTTCACATCACAGTTGCTCTACAGTCTGTATGCAGATGGCTTGAGATTGGGTATACTGTTTAAATGTGTTACAGATTGGGCATGTCTGCACAAGAACTGGGCCACAGGAGCATCAGATGCTGTTAAATACATGAAAAAGTAAGCATATGGCATTTGGAAGACAGAAAGAGAAAGGTGACTATTAAATGCACCACACAGTGTTTGAAACTGTAGATTAAGCAAGTAACTGGGTATGTAGATAGAGCCAGATTTCAGTTTTCCAGGTCATCTCAGACTCCCAGCCTGGAGTACACCTAGGTGTGGGATGGAGTCAGTTTATGCAAGTCATAGGTGTCAACAGTGTGTCTCTCATTTGTGAGTTGCTAACCAACATGCAAACAAGCCAAAATGCCACTGAGCATGCTCACAGAGTTAGTTAAGCCGAGTGCAAATCTGTTGCCCCATGCATTATTTTGTTTAGTAAAATATGTATATCTTATATATGTTTATATTTGAAAACAGATACATCTATGAATATACATGAGTGTGTATGTCTGTATTGCCCTACATATGTAGATCATGGATAGAAAAGCTGCACTATGACACATAAAACACTGGAGGAAGGGACACAAAGAAAGGCTCAGCATTACATAATGCACTTTCATGATTTGCAACTGCATAGACCAACATGTGTTGCAATCTTAGGACTATTGGGATATCTGAAGTTCACAGTTCTGTCCATTTTCACGCATCATGTGTAAATGATACCACATGTGACAGCAGAATACAATGTACTGTAAAACACACATAACTGTCACACCTGTGTACTTGCAAACAGGTGGATGGTGGTGAGTCATATCATGTCTCCCTAACAGACCAAGTGGAACCCTTGAAATGTATTGCATGGCATAGGAATGCATACATATATTGTGAAGTCATATATATATATATATATATATATATATATATATATATATATATATAGGTTCACTTTATAACATTGAAATACTGAAATGTAGAATTTCAGTATCTCAAAGCTATAAAGTCGAATGTTTGAAATAGCGAATGTTCATAATCGCGAATTTCACATATGTCGAATATATGTCGAATTCGTGGTTATGAAGTTGCGCTATGTAATGTCCGGGTTTGTGTTTTGGTGGTGCGCGGTGCCGTGTGTGGATGTAGGTGTTATGTCAGGTAAGTGAGTGTTTTGTAAGGGTTTTGAGTGGGAGTTAGAGTGTGTGTGAGGGATTGGAGAATGTGCGTGTGCGAGTGAGCTTTTGTGTTGTGTTTGTGCGATCTCAGAGTTAGTATATATAAGTAGGGGGTGTGGGGGGGCACAGCCCCCATAGAATGCAGGGGTCTTGACCCCTGCTTATGTGTGTGTGAGTTGTGTATGTGTGTTTTATTTTGTTTATGTTGTGATGTGGGTGTTGTGTTGTATGTTTAATGTAGTGTGTGCGGTGTTTTCAGTTATGTGGTTTCAAGGTTTTTGTTTGTTGGTGTTTTGTGGATTCAGTTTTATAGTCTCGAGCTACTGAAATTCGATATTTCAGCATTTCGAGGTTATAAAGTGAATCCATATATATATATATATATATATATATATATATATATATATATATATATATATATATATATATAGCTACACCAGCAAGAACACCCACATTCACTATAGCCATCTGTGTCTGCTTCATTTCAACAAACACACATCAATAACTGTGCAACTGCTGTAATTTATTATGCTGTGTGCTCACTTATTGCCTGGGTAAATTTTATTTTGCCACAGGCCTGTCTCTCCACATGCAAACAGACTCATATGTTCAACACAGTCTATTGACACATAAGTAGACTACCAAACAATTGTCTCACTGTTAGACTACTAGCTGCAGTTGACAGTAGGAAGCTGTGTGATTATGCAGCCCTACAAACCCACTAAACACAGGGCTTCTTTATGTTCTCTATGATAACATCACCTGTAGTGATTTGAAATGTCATACTTAAGCTGTAGTGTGTTTGATAAGTGCTGTGATCTGTACTGTATAACAATTGATAAATAGGGGGTTCTAATCCAACTCCAGCCCAATTGCTGTGTGTGTGTGTGTGTGTGTGTGTGTGTGTGTGTGTGTGTTTATGTTATTTCTCTTTCAAGCAAATATAAATGTAAAACTGCAATGGGTCTGCACTTTTTGGCCTTTGCACTTGACGCAAGCCCACAAAGTCTTCTCCCCCACAAGGCCTGCTGATGTCATCTACCATAAGAATACCTTAATCCACAATGAAGTCAGAGTTAAGCTGTGGCATGTGTGAAAAGTACTGTGATCTTTAGTGTGTAAGACTAGATAAATAGGGTTCTATTCTCACTTAAGGCCATTTGCTGTATATGTGCATTTCCACCCAAAACAAGTATGTGTTCCACAATGCCTTAAAACGAGGCTGGGTTTGCACTGTTTTGGGCCTAGCAGGTGGTGCAGGCCTTTGACCTCTTCCCCAACACAAGGACTGCAGATGTCAACTACCATAAGAGTACCTAAAGCCATGTCCCTGCCAGACTTAAGCTGTGGTGTGTGCAATAAGTGCTATAATCTGTAGTGTGAAAAGCTAGATAGGTAGCGTTCTAAACTCACTCCACCCCATTTGCTGTGTGTGTGTGTGTGTGTGTGTGTGTGTGTGTGTGTGTGTGTGTGTGTGTGTGTGTGTGTGTGTGTGTGTGTGTGTGTATACTGTCCAGTGTTCTGCATACATAAATAGGTAGTGGAAGTGATCTAATTGCATTCATGTTGGTGTGTGTGGATGTTAGCCAGTGTTTTATATCAGCCTATAGTATCATAGCATCATTGGAATGTAGTAGGCTAATGGTCCTAGGGCCCTCATACCCCTAGCCAACTTTTACCCTTAGTAGCACATTCAACACCTACTGCCCCTGTCCATGGTGTACACAGGTAGAACCAAGTTGTGTAATTATGGTCACTCATCCAATCATACAGATTGCATCTGTGAAGGGATAATGAGGTGCTTAGTTTGACATGAAGTGGAAGTATATTCCATAGCTGTGTTAATCTCTGTAGACAATTCTCATCCTCCAGCAGGTTTTATAAAAGCTACATACCAGGTCAAGATCTTAACTGGAAGTAAGCTGGTTATCCATGTCACTTACGCATATACAGCATGTCCACTAAAGCAGGGTCACAGATTGACTTGTATGCAAAGCAGAGATCACCTCTGAGTACTCTGTTTGACACACACTAAATTGATGATGATTTCAGACAATCCACATAGTACAGATGCTGAAGACTTGCATCTCCCTTATGAGGAACATTTGTGGTTTCCCCAGTTGCCACAGCTCTTTGGTGAGTAACATACCAAAAGGGGTATTACACTCAAATATTATCCTGATGAGGTAAGAGTACGTAGAGGTACTAACTGCTTGTACTGGAGACAATGCCCTCATGTATGACATGAGCAAGATATAATGACCTATTCACCATGGTGTAGACATGGTGGTCTAAGTTATGGTAGCTGTCAACACATCTCACCAGGTCTCTCAACCCTGCAAATGTACTTAAGGTGTCACTATTTATCTGGTACTTAGCAGGACCATCGCTGCTATCAAAATTAATGATGATACATATATTTGCATTGAGTTTAAGGCCATGTGTTTGGCAACAATCATTTGTCCATGTAACACTATAATGTAGGATGTTACCATACAATGTATATTATATAACTGCTCACAGCAGGCAACATCAAGCATTGTCAGCCATAGTCATTTACATTGTACTTGTACTTTGGTAAAATAGATTCCAAACAGTAGGTGACCCCGGACAGAAGCCTCTGGAACTCCACTTGTTACAGCTCAGCTATTGGAGGTATCTTGCCCTATTGGATCATATGTATCAGGGAGGTAGTTAACAGCCCCTGTGATGATATAACGGATCAAGCCTAGTTGTGTGTGTGTTTTTGATGATGCCTGTATGGGGGATAGTGTCAAATGACTTTTCTTAGTGCAGATAGGCTGTGTGCACAGATTTCCATCAGCCAGGTCCTTGGTGACTGTCTCAAAGAAATCCACCAGGATTAACAGGCATGATGTCATTTTGACAAATCCAAACTTGAGTAGGGGGAAGTAATTGAATGTTACTTGCATTTTAGTTGATAATGTACATGATGATCTGCCCCATGGCCTTGCAGATATGGATAATGAGGCTGATATGCATATAGTTTGCAGGGTCATCTGTG
Organism: Protopterus annectens; assembly: GCF_019279795.1. Lineage (NCBI taxonomy): Eukaryota > Metazoa > Chordata > Ceratodontiformes > Protopteridae > Protopterus > Protopterus annectens. The sequence continues at coordinate 46,875,651 of NC_056736.1, forward strand.
CAATTGAATAACTGTTCCTGCTTTCCAGTCAGCTGTGAGGATTGGGAATAGTATCCAAGGGTATTACAAGTCCATGTTGGAGCCCATGTAGGGCACAGCCTGGGATGTTATCATGTCCCATATATGTTGTGTTTTTGTCCTTAGAGAGGCGAGTTATGATATGCCCTTTAGGTATGTCATTGTGTAGGTGTGGTGGGACAGGGAAGTGAGGTTTTTGCAGACTGACTCAGACAAAAGATGAGATATATCTACAGCACCAGTATATGTGGTATCATGAAGCAGAAGTTTGACACTAAACTAGACCTTTCCTTTTAGGTTACATATGTAAGTATAGAATGCCTTGAGGTTGTACTTTGTGGGGGAGGCTAATTTGGAGCAATACTTTGTTTTGGAGGAATTCACAACAACTCTTATTTGCTTGTTCATGCAGATGAGGTAGTGTTTCCATTTCAGGGGGCTCCCTCCCTCCTATTGTTAAAGATCATTGTCTTCCTCTTATTGCAAAGCCTGTTAATGGCAATTGTCCACCAGGCAGGTTTGCTCTTCCATAATGAGCTTGTGTTGCACCTATCAGGTACAGCCAGTCCAATGCAGTTATACTGGTGTTTGCATAAAGCATTGGTGTACAGCTCACCATAGTTGCTAGCTACTTCTGAGGGGAATGTGCAGTAAAGCTATTGATACCATCCCATCAAAGGTTATAATCTTCTTTGGTGAAGTTCATTACTCTATCTTCCACAAGGAGGAAGAGGTATCAGTTGTCATATGTACTTTGAATGAGACTGATTAGTTGTCATAGCTCACCAGGGAGGGACACACATTGGGGGTGCTACAGTGGTTCTCCATATCGGTAAGCACCCCATCCAGTATGTAGGCTCCCCTTGAGGGGTGTCAACCAGCTGGTCCATGGCATTGTGGTTAATGATGTTGGGAATATTTGTGCAAGTGAGTTTGAGCATGACTAATATACCCAGTCAGTTGGTACTTAACGTCACCCAAAATAATGGTGTTCGGATGTATCTTGATAGACTCAAGTAAGTGCAAATAACCAGTGTGAGTATTCTGATTCATGAAGGAGCTCCTGTAGCTGGAAATGACTTGAACAGGTGCCTACAAAAAGGCCATACCACCTGAGTTATCTCGAGGGAATCATATTGTGTAACAAATCTGGATGCACATGTATCCATAATTAATATTGATATACCAGCCCCATTACTTTGCATGCCATGAGTTTGAGGTCTGCACGTGTGAAATGAATTCTAGACTGTTATGGCTGTATAGCTCTCCACAGCCCTGACCCAGGCATCTGTCAATGCAAAAATGTGTGTGTCTAGCAAGGTGAGGTCTGCTTTCAGTGAGTGGCGGTTTCATGTTGACACTCCTAGTATGTATTAGCATAACCTTGAGGTTGTTTGTAGATGGGCTTTTTACATTAGACTTCTGTCCCTTGGTCACCACCTAAAAAGGGCACTTTGAAGTGGGGAGAGCCTTGTCCAGTAGACAAACTTGCATGGGTGACAGATGAATACCATCTCTGACAAAGCATCGAGGTCTGTTGATCATGTCATTTCAGGTTGACAGATAGTGGATCCCCTTCAAATGATAGCAGATGCTAAGCAATTATTGATGTCAATCATGTTCTTTTTGCATGTAGGCATCATCCCAGGTGGGGTTAAAATGAAGCTGAAGGCCAAGGGCATACCTACCTGAGACACACAGTCCAGCAGGTCACTCATTTTTCTCTTCATGCACTCCTGAGAGGTACATCTCAAGTCTTACACACAAATAGGAACTATGACATAATCATAACAGTATCTGCTATTGACAGACTGAAGTGCATGTGTGATATGCCATAACAGGACACCTCACATTCAGCTGGCTGTGACCTCCCCCTTATGTAGCTTGGTGAGTGGGGCATCAAAGTTTCTCATGATGTAATCACATATGAGTAATATATGTGATCTACTGTCTTGCCTTAAGGGTTTGAATGGTGATGCAGTGGTGTGTGAGCTATTATAGCAATAACCCATGCCTGGGTGTGGGTAATGCGGGCTTTAACCATGGTTGGCATGGTTTGGTCCTGAGGGCGAAGCCCGAGGGACCAAACAAAGACAACCGTGGGTAAATCCCGCATTACCCACACCCAGAAGTGGGTTATTGCTATTATACTATGACATTATTTAAGAAAAGAAATAATTACTTTTCTTAAGTAATGGCATTGTATAATGCCTCTTTGCTGCCCTTCCGCAGCTGTCTGGTATCCATGGCAATTCTGATGTACTGCATGCCCACAGTACATCAGAGCTGTGGCCAAAGCAATGGAGAAAGCAAGATCTCCATTGCTTTTTACTGTTTTGCTATGTTAAAGGAGTTTAACATAGCGAGACAGTTTAAAAAGCAACGGAGATCTCCGTTGCTTTTTAAACTGTCGCTATGTTAAACTCTTTTAACATAGCGAGACAGTGTTTTAAAGAGACTTATACTAATGGAAAAGTCCGGCGACGGACATTTTCCATTAGTATAAGTTGATTTACAACGTGCACGCTGGCCAATCAGCATGCACGTTTTGGAATATTAATGGGGGGGTCATGGTATAATATATGTACTGTTTTGCAGTGGTAGTATCATATGCAAAATGCTTGCCTATGTGTGTGTAAGGTGTCTGGTATACATGTCTATTGCTGTTAAGGAGGTTCGCATATGTAGGTATATGTGATGTGGGTTTGGATGGAGTTGGAAGTGAGCTGTGCATTTTGGCAACCTACTCATTGTCATATGTATCATATTTTTGCAGTGAAGATGTGGATGTCCTTGGATGCACAGGACACTTGTTCAATATTTTAGTCATTTCTTTGGCCTTTCACATCTATAACATCTGTCAAACAACCATACAGCAAATGGATGAGTTGTGCAATGACGTGGACATAGCGTTGTGTTCTGGGAACATCAATGTACAGTATTACATAAGTAGGACATGTGGTAGGAGCACCTCCATTCCCCAAAGGTGGCCACTCATCTGCATTAAGCCTCACATCCATGTCATGCACATCACCACAATGACACTGTTGAAGGGCAGGCTGCATCACTTGCTGTGATGCCACCACCTAACATGGACAACTGCCATTATGGAGTTTGCCACATTAACCTTGGACATCTATGTCACCTCACATACAGCATTATATTGTGATGCTACACCTGTGCTCCTAATCAACATCAGGGAAGTACCTAGTCAAATCCTATTAGACTCAGAACCCAAGTCATAATTCATGCAAAACTCAAATGACAGGTCCTGTAGCTAATCAATGCATCTACCTGGAAATGGCTACAAGCATAGAGATGCTTGCATCATCTTGGACAAGTGTGTGGATCAATAAACAGGCTGTGGCCTGCTTCATATCTTGAGTTGCTGGTAACATTGTGCTTCTGGTGACAGACAGAGAATAGGAGCATTGTATCTTAACAAAGTGATGCCGTGGTGAGACCAGCAGTAGTAGTAGCCAGGCAGCAGCAATTTAGGCTACTCCCCTCTTTTCAGTAGTCATCACAAGGTAATTCTTTGTTTTCAATAGGCACAGCTTGATTAGTGTTTAACTTCAGAATACCTGCCTAAATAATTCATCCTTGGGTTTACAGGGTGTACATATTAGCTTCCCCTACAGAGTTTGACAGTCTTCTGTACAAACTCGGAAAACTTGGGTTACATTCATCTTGGAAACCATGATGGAAATAACTCCAATAAGGAGTTGCATACATGATCTTTCAGGACCTCTGGATTTAGTATTTCACTGTAGCCACCAAACAGGCATTGTGCTTTGGGAATGGAGAACAGCAACAGTCATCCCTCTGCACAAAGGGTGCCCATCCACAGTCACTGGTAGATAATCAATAGAGATGTAGTACACCCGCAAACACGGGACTAGACACAGTTTGGTTTACTCTTGGGCAGATCGTGGCTACCCTACTTGCTGAACCTATTTGATAAGGTTACCAAATCAATGGTTGAGAGAAACATGCGTCACTCCACCTACCATGGACTGACAAAGCATTTCATTGCTGACAAACCCAAGTGGTTAGGTACAAACCAGTATATCAACCGTTGGATAGCCAAGTGGCTGATTGACAGGATCCATGACATTAGCAATGAGGTGTCCCCCTCTAAAATGAGGCCAGCCACTGGTGGACTCCCTCACAAACTGTTCCTCACACTGCTCCTTTTAGGCAATAATATCTGTGCAGGTGCGGCAACTGTCAGTAGTCTGTGGCTGACTAAATTTGCTGATGATTGCAAATGTGGAGCTGTCATTGCATCCCACACTGACTCAAATGTTATCCAGGAGGGGTTGACACAGACATACAGTTGCTGTCAGAGCCATATACCAACATTAAATGCCAAGAATTGCACAATACTATCCTTTGGGAAGTGATCCAGCCATTGCAATTATTGTATTGAATGCACACCATCTACAGTTGACCTAGAAGTCAGGGACTTATGAACACATCAATAGTGATCTAACCTTTGACTGAAATGTGTTAGTAATATTGGGTAAAGCATTCCATGTAGAGCAACCTGTAAACCAAGGTACGGCAGGTAAATCCAAGGAAATAACTGTCCTACTGTATTCAGCATTCATCAGACCTATCATTGAGTGCAATCCCACCTTTGCCATATAACCAATCAGGCATATCCAGCAACTGTAGCAGCGACAGAGGTTCCCAGTAAACCACTACTTGGTGTATGTAACATGTTGTATGGAGACTGTGTTAAGGACCTATCCATGTATTCTGTCTCAAACATGTTTTGGATGGGAGGTGTATGGCTGCCATACAGGGCAATTTCAGACCCCACTGTGGACCTGTATATCCACAAAACAACTAGCACCAGAATTACCTGTTCTCCAGACCTATATCTTGCCTCTGGTATTAATGTGACATGCTTGAGATACAAGTATATAACCCAGAAACTACACCCTATATGGAGCAGACTCCCCAGCCATGTGAAGTAGAGTTCTGCCCTAATGCAAATCAAGTGCAAGCTACACATTTAGATGGGGAACAGGACAATCACACATGGTTTAGTGCCAATGTCTGGAATGGACTTGGATAAAGTGGAGATTGCTCATCTCCCACAACCCGGCCTGCAGATGTTCCAGCACCCAAAACTCTGTATACACTCTTCCAGGGTATCAGCCCTTGTCACAGTTTAGGTATGCATGGCTAGGCTTCAAGAAGCCCTTGCAGTCGTTCATATATTAAACACATATGAACCCATGTTTCAATGACCCTGTCGTTACTTACCTTTCTGCTGACATTTTCATCTGTGTTGACATTCAGTCCTGTGCTCTGACATTGATGGTTTGATTGACATGTGTAGGCATAGCTGTGTCTTACAGAATCCTGAAAGAGAATTGTAGACATTTCCATGAGACATAAAAAACAGTAACTAGAGTTAACGGCCTGTGTATATACAAAAATTCAATGACTAGAAAGAAATAAAAATATATGAACTGAAACATGTCCAAGTTACAACAAACATAATAAAATAATTTATTTAGGTAAGCACTTTCACGGGTAAACCTCCTACTTCATCACACCATTTAAAAGTGAATTAAGTAAAAATTTGTGCTTTAATAAAGGTTTAAAAAACAGCCTCCAGTAAAAGCAAAATAACTATTATCTAGTTACTGACATCATTGGTTTCTTTGTGGCACACTACTAACCCACTTGCATTGTCTTAAAGGTATACGTTTAAACAGTGTATGTATAAGTTGCTAAGCTGCAGAGTAACTAACTAATTATATTAGTAAAATCTTTTGTACATCTATTTTATATACATCATTCAACAAAAAATATAATATAATACTTAAATGAAGCAATGGGTATAATCTAAAAGCTCTAACACTGAATGAGCATGCACTAGAGCTACTTGCATCAACTAACGCCAAGACAAAAACAAAAATATGAGACATAATACTATCTATTTCAAAAACGTATAACACAATCTACAACCTCAGCAAAACATATTTAAAAAACTAAATGTGCATGCGCAAAAACTATCTGCCCCAGCTGACGCTGAGACAAAAAACAAACCTATAGGGCATAACTCTATTTATTTCATAAATATATAATACAGACCGGATTCTCAGCAGAATGTGTACATGTAGAAATGTAAAGATATATAAAAATATATAATTAACCATAACACTCATGTGCAACTATCAATATTACATGTATATAAAATGAGATATAATATGCAGGTTCTAACTTAGTTAAATAAATGCCTAGCTTTTAACATATCTTACCATCAGCAATGAGTCTTATTATCCATCTCATATTATGTAGTTCTGTAGTATTTTTAATGTCTCCTAATCACTCACTTTGAAAAATGGCTTCTATTGCCATAAACTTAATTGGTCAGAAGTCTCTATAACATGTTTCACAAGACCGTTGGTAGCACACCTAATCCTAATATTATAGAGATGTTCCTTAATTCTATCTTTTAAATGTTTCTTTGTTTTTCCAACATAAAATGATTTACAAAGGGAACAATATGCTAAATAAATATGTACACTATTGCAGATGGCAGCTACATCAAAGGTGAATGTTCACCCTGTCATTGGATGTGAAAATTGTCCAGTAGTATCCAAGAAATCACAATAATTACAATCACCACAAAGTTGTGTGGTCTTCATTCTGTCATTATAATTCAGTTGACATTCCTTATGCTGACATAAGATCCTCTTAATAAATTTCTTATTTCTATATCTAAATAAAGGTTGGTCACCAACAACCTTTTTTATTCTCTCATCTGTTGTTAGGATATTCCAATGTTTCTGTATTATAATAGTGATGTCCCTGTAAAGATGTACGTCATTTTGTCCATCTTTATTATCGTTTCAAACACGTATATCACTATAGCTCCATTTAGCTGAACCGAGCGACACTGTTAGATGCACAGCATCATGCAAAAAATATTTAAAGGAAAGAAAAATGGGAAGATAGGGCAGTAGTGAAATAGGGTGCAAGCAGGAGGAATAACAAAGTGAAAGGCAGGTAGGTATGTGCTGGAAGGGTGTAGAAAAGAACTATGCCTAGCCATTTCTTGTACAGCAACAGCTGTGCACTTAGACAGAATCTGTAGATGAATCTTTACTGTCACTCCCAGGGAGAGGGGTGAGGGCAACATAACTGCATTGTCAAGAAAATTGGACCAAATTATGTGTGTCCAATGGACACGTGTGAAATGGAGAGCTATGAACGGGACAATATTTTTTGTGGGATATGTGCCCATTTTTTTTTTTAAGGTGAGAGTGAAATGTTGAGGAAGGGACATGGGTACGTGTGGGACAGATAAGTTGGGACGGTGAGGAAGCTTTTGCAGACAGACAAGACAGACAAAACAGCAGACAGAGTTAGTGTTTGACAACTCAGGTGCATCCACAAGGTAGCAGTTTGACTCAAGTCCATACCCATGGGACTGTCAGCACCCTGTGGTGGCAGTGGTGGAGGCTAGTGTCCATGGGGAGGCTGCCCCACCAGAGTGGCAAGCTTGTCATACATCTGGTGCAGGTGATGTCTGAAAGATTGAAAGAGCAACCTGTGGACCATACCTGGCATTTCATCATGGGCAACAAAATCACCTCTCCACTGCCCCTCCCAGAGGGGTCCCAGCCCTGGCCCATAGAGCAGAGCTACCTGACATTGCAGTTAGTGCAGAGGCAGCAGAGGAGACACCACCAGGCTGTGGCCCAGATATGCTGGGCCCTTGTGCCACTTCTGGAGGAACCAAGGTCTGTGAATAACCTGGAACTGGCCTACTTTGTCATGCTATAGTAAATTAGATATAAACATAAGTTAAGATTAGTAATAGCCAAACCAATGTTAATATTAACATAATGTAACATAATATTGATTAATCCAAATACATATTAAGGTATATTATGTGGAACACAACAATAAATAACATAACGGTAAGTATGTTAACAGCAAACCAGAATTAAATAACTCATAACATCAACAAAACAGTTTAATAGAATATTTTAATATTAAATCATAATAATAAATAACATTAATAAATTAAAGAAGATAAGGGGTGGGGAGAGAGAGAAAAATATACCATTAGTGAATTCACAGATGATATTGCTACACAGACTATTAATACATACTTCTACAGGTGTACAGTGTCAGTTGTGAGTACAGTGACTCTGATTATTCTATAGATAATGTTAAACGTACACACCTCTCAAGCTGTTAGCATTGGGCAGTATGGGCCAAGCACTAACAGATGCAGCTACACAGCTACATGGAACTGTTTCACATGCTGTGCTCGTACATCACTACCAAGGTGTTCTGTAAAGAGATTTACAAATACATTGCATTCTAAGTAATCATTTATCTGCTAATCACGGACCAGACAGATTAGGCAGTTGTCATTACATTATGAAAAATTGTGACAGTTGACAGGTATGTTCATGTAAATTAAGTACACTAGACAGCTGCTTATGTCTTAATTGGTTGACATGGGAGTAGAACCCAAAAGCTGTGACTACAGGGGACACATGCACTTAATGTAACAATTGACTGCAGTCAGATTAGAACACACATGCAATGAAAACAGCTCTACTGCAGTTATTTGAGCACATTTCTTATGAAAGCACAATCCTGCTTTACACTTTATTGTTATTGTTCCTTAGAATCTGTGAATTATAAACATATCGGCCCAGAACATGGGCTACCTTACCCATATGCATTGTTCCTGGAGTGGGAGGAAAAGAGTGTGTTATTTGACTCAAACTGTCTTGAAGACAGCCCTGATCCATACTGTGGGTCATGCAATGCATTTATCAGGCAATTACATCTGCATTCCTTATTAATTTCATTTGTACAGTTGACTGGAGTCACATTAGAACACACATGCAGTGAACACAGCCCTACTGTAGTTATTTGCACAAATTACTTATCAAAGCACAGTCCTATTTTAAACCTTATCATTTATTGTTATTGTTATTGTATATTATTTATTGCACTACAAATATCAGAAATTATCCATACTTACCACACTCATGGCTTATCCTGGCCAGGCACCCTCTGTGAGACTGGACATTGCAAGCCCATTCAGCTGCAGCTGTTGGAAGAGAAGCAAACCATTATGCATACCAGTTTTGCATGGATTCAGCTTGTATTTTAGTTAAGTCATAGCAAAAGTACAGTTTTGTACCTACCATAAATGTAGATGTCCGATAGGTATGCATCTGCAGTCATAACATATGGGTTGTCCTGCCTCAGGCAGCCCTTCGGTCGGCCGGATTCCAAAGTCTGGGTCTGGCCTCGGCTGATGTCGCACTTTCTCTGACGTCAGAGCGTCTGGGGTATAAAAGCATCAGCCGACGCCATTTTCCTCAGTTTTTCTTGCCCCAGATGCCAGGTGCCCTCTAGGAAGGCTAAATTTGGATAAATGCAGAAAAGTTCAAAACATTTGCAAATTATATACATGTATAAACAAACAAATACACCATAATAGATTCCCCCAGCTAGCTGTAAGAGGGGAAAGTACCCTAGGAATACCACAGAGGGGGAGGAGGGTGGGTAATCCTGACTGCAGATGCATACCTATCGAACATCTATATTTATGGTAGGTACAAAACTGTACTATGTCCTTCAAGGATGCATCTGCAGTCATAACATATGGGTAGAATACCATAGCCAATCTGGGGGAGGAGGTACTAAGAGAAGGATGGTGTAGTTAAGATCCCCTGCAGCACTGTAGTTGCAAACCCTGCTCGGGATCTGGAGTATAAAGGTAGATTGTAATGCTTGGCAAATGTATGCACAGAGCTCCAAGTAGCAGCTTCTAAAATGTCCTTGGTAGCCACCCCTCGTAGGCATGCTGTAGTGGTGGCTGTGGCCCTTGTAGAGTGAGGCCTGATATTTTCAGGAACTGTCTTTCCATGAAAGGAGTAACAAAAGTGAATGCAATTTCCTATCCATTTTGAAATTGTCTGTTTGGAAATTGCTCTTCCTTGCACCCCAGTTGCATATGCTACAAAAAGTTGGTCAGTTTTTCTGTTAGTTTTTGTTCTGTCCAAATAGTAGCATAGATGTCTGTGTATATCCAGGGTGTGCAAAAGTTTTTCCCCTTTGTTCTGTGGGTTAGGAAAGAACGTAGGCAAGTGAATAGCTTGGTTCAAGGATACCCTAGAAACCACCTTTGGCATGAAAGTAGGACTGGTTCTTAGTGACACTCTATCCTGGTGAAAAATAAGAAAAGGCTGCACTGCCATTAATGCTTGTAACTCAGATACTCTTCTTGCTGAAGTGATTGCCAGAAGGAATGCAGTTTTCCAAGATAAGAACTGTAGGTCTGTTGATGCTGCTGGTTCAAAAGGAGGTAGTGTCAGTTTTTCCAGCACAAAATTGAGATCCCATGCAGGTAGAGGGGGTCTTCTTGGAGGTTTAACATTTTTGATCCCTCTCAAAAATTGCCTGAGAAGAGGGTGTGAGAAGATAGGTGGATCCATATTGTATTCTGCTGAAATTGCTGAAGCATGAATCTTAATGGAAGAATAAGACAGGCCATTGTGGAACAATTCTGCCAAGTATTCTAGGATGTGTGCTAGGTTTGCCACTGTGACATCTGTGCCCTTTGATGTGCTCCAAATGAGAAATCTCTTCCATTTAGCTGAGTATGTCTTCCTTGTGGAAGGTCTGTGAGCCTCCAGGATAATGTCCTTCACCCTCTGAGATAAAACAATTTGGTTGAGATTTAAGGAATTTTCCAGGCAGTTAGCTGCAATGTTTTCAAGTTGGGATGCAGGGTCTTGAAATTGTTCTGCGTTAGAAGAAGAGGCCATAGGGGTAGAGGCCATGAATTTGCCTGAGACATGCTTCTCAATAGTGGGTACCAGTGTTGTTTTGGCCAGTCCGGAGCTATTAGTATCACTTTTGGTTGTTCCTCTCTGATCTTCAGTAGAACCTTGTACATCAGTGGGAGAGGTGGAAAGGCATATACTGTTAGGGCATTCCAGCTGAAAGAGAGAGAGTCCACCCTCCGTGCTTGTGGGTGGTATGTCCTTGAGCAGAATGTCTTCAGTTGGTGGTTGAGTGGGGAGGTGAACAGATCTATCTCCGGCATTCCCCATGTCTTTGTTATGAGTTTGAAGATGTCTGGATGCAGCATCCATTCGTGTGCATCCATGGTAGTTCTGCTTAAGCTGTCTGCCAGTGCATTTTCTTTTCCTGGTACGAATTTGGCCTGCAGCTGGATATTGAGAGTCAGGCATAGATTTCACAGATTCATAGCCATCCGGCATAGAGGGTAGGAATGTGTGCCTCATTGTTTGTTTATGTACCACATGACCGTGGTGTTGTCTGTCCTTATTAACAGATGTCCTTGTTGGAGGAAGGGTCTGAATGCCTCGATTGCATGCCTCACTGTCAGCATTTCCTTTTGGTTTATATGCATGCTTAGCTGCCCTTGGGGCCATAGGCCTTGGATACATTTGTCCTCCATGTGTGCTCCATCCTCGGTCTGAGGCATCCGTGGTGATGGTCTGCCTTGTTTTTGGTTTGTTGAAAGGCAACCCTCTGTTGGACTGGCAGGCCTGAGCCCACCACAGGAATTCCTTTTGAAGGCATGGAATGATTGGTATCATGGTTTCTAGACTGTGACTGTGTTGAGACCATACACTCCTTAGGTACCATTGTAATTTCCTCATATGCAGCCTGGCATGTGGGATTAAAATTATGCAGGATGCCATGTAACCCAGGGCCTGCAGGACTTTCCTTGCAGTAAGCTGAGTTTGTCTTGTCAGAGTCATGAAGTAATCTGGAAGTTGTTTTTGTTTTTCTTCTGTGAGAAAAGCCATCTGGGTGATTGTGTCCAGGTCTGCACCCAAAAAGGTTATCCTTTGGGATGGTACTAGTCTTGACTTTTGGATGTTGACTGTGTATCCCAAGGTCTGTAGCAGGTGTATGGCATAGGCCAAGTCCTTTAACAATTTTTTCTTGTTGTCCGCTTGTATTAGGCAGTCGTCCAGGTATGGATAAATTTGAATTCCCTGAAGTCTGCAATGTGCGATTACTGATGCCAGGCATTTCGTGAATACTCTGGGTGCAGTAGATAAGCCAAAGGGCAATGCTGAGAATTGATAATGCTCTGATCCTGCAAGAAATCTGAGGTGTCTTCTGCAATCTGGTCGGATAGGGACATGCAGGTATGCCTCCTTGAGATCTAGAGTCACCAGCCAAGACTCCTTGTCCAACATGGGAAGAAGTTGCTGTAGGGTCAGCATTTTGAATTTTGGCACAATGAGATAAGTGTTCAGTGCAGACAGGTCGAGAATAGGCCTCCATTGGTTTTCTTTTCTTGGTACAAGGAATAGTCTGGAGTAAAATCCTTGGCCTTGTTCTGTGCATGGTACCCTTTCTATAGCTTTCATCTGAAGTAAATTGCTGATTTGTCTTAAAGCCTCTGCCTTCTGGTTTGGTGGAAGGTTTGGCATTCCACTTCTTTTTGGCAAAGTGTGGAAGTGAAACCTGTATCCCTTGTCTATTATTTGCAAAGTCCATGTATCCTTTGTAATGCAATGCCAGTTTTTTGAGAATAAAGCCAGCTTTCCGCCCAAGGGTGCTTCCAGTTGATCCCTGGTAGGCAGAATCAGAGTCAAGTCATTGGGTCTGTCCTGTAGTAGTGGTTGTAGTTGTAGCTGTTGCACTACTCCTCTGGTTGGCAGGCTGCCACTGACGGCCTCTGTAGGGGCCCTTCGATTGACCTCTGCCTCTAGGGCGCCTGTTCCTGCCTCTCTGTGCTCTGGACGAGTCTGGAAAGGACCAATTCTTTGTAGGCCAGTTTCTGCTGAACCTCGGTGGTTGAACTTGCAGGAAATCTTTAACTGTTTGCACAGATTTTGCTTTTTCTTCAACCTTTTTTAGAATCTCTTGTGCAGGGGAGCCAAATAAATTTTGTTTCTCCACTGGAGCATCGAGGAGTTTAGCTTTGACATGGTCTGGCAAAGATTGCTCCTTCAGCTAGGCATGCCTACGAATAACTGCCCCAGTCATAGCTGATCTAAATGAAGCCTCCAGTGCATCATAGCCACATTTTAAAAAATGATTACTAACCTGTTGTGAGTTATGAACCAAATCCTGAAGGGATTTACGGTCTAAGGGTTCAGGAGAAGAAAGTTTCTTATTCAGTTGATCTAACAAAAATTCTTGGTACTGTATCATATGGAATTGACAGTTTAATGCCCTGGCAGAAAGAGTAGCATATGTATAAACCTTTTTTCCCCATCTCTCTAAAGCTCTAGCCTCTCTTTCAGAGGGTAGGGGATTTTTGGCAGTAGCGGCTGCAACCCCTTTGGGGCCCTGAGAAATAGTTTCTGGGTCTGCAGCATGGGCTTTATACAGATGGAAATGAGAATCCTGGACCCTGTAATATCTGTCAGGTTTGGCAGGGGCCGGAGGAAGAGAATCAGGGGCTGTACTGACATCATTGTACACATCATCAATTACATTTAGAACAGGAGGTATAGCTAAGGGCCTATGCTGAGGCAAATGCAAAAAGGTCCTTAATCTTTTTCTAGAATCAGAGAAATCCTGCCCTTGCCATTGAAAGTGTTCTCTCATGGAGTGTAAAGTCTCCCCAAAGGAAAATTCTTCAGGAGGGGAGGCTGAAGGGATAGATTCCTCTGCATCTGAATCCTCATAAGGCGAGTAAGCCCCTTCCTGGTGGTCTGACAAATCAGATCCATCCGTGGAGTTATCTGAGGAGTGAGGCTCAGAGGGGTCAGTCCTGGGCCTTTTGTCTGGAGGAGGTTGAGAGGCCCTGTCTGGGTGAGGTTGTGAACCCCTAATTAAGGAGATAAGGTCCTCAGCAAGGCTGAGGATCTGAGAGCTAGAGGAAGGCCTCTGGGATGTAGATTTGGCAGGCAAAGCTTTTGAAAGTTTGGCAGCTTTAGCCCTGGAGAAGGCCTTAATAGACATAGAAGCTGGGGGCCTAGCTGCCCCACGTGCAGGGGTAGAAATGTCCAAAGGTATGGTGTCGGACAATTCCTGAACACTAGCTTCGGTAGGGAGTTCTGAAGCCGAGTCAGCCGGAGCCTCTCTGGCCTCGGTGGTCGGAAGTATGGTTTCGGGAGTAGGAATCGCCGTGGACTCGGTTTCGGCCAAACCGAGACACTCATGGTAGGCCTAGCCGAGGTTTCAGTCGAAACCGCGGGCTGCGAGTGTCGGTCCTTTTCCTTGTGTTTTTTGACCATATGCAAAGTCGGAGTCTCCGACAGCATTTTATAAGCAAAAACGTCTCCAAAGAACTCCTCTGCAAACTCCTGCCGATGTCTAAGAGTTCGTCAGTTGAAGGAGGCACAGGCTAAACAAGCTGATACGTCATGGTCTGGGCCTAAGCAAGGATGGCAGTAAGAATGGAAATCCTTATGAGGTATTTGTTTCCCACAAGTTAAACAATTATTTACTTTGTCTGACATCGGCTGAGGCAAGAAAGAGTCCCCAACGGGGTACTTAGCTTTTTTCAAAGTCTTCGGTAGCTGAAATCTCTGGATCTGACCGACCGGCACTTGCAAACAGCTTCTGCTTCAGGCACCGCATGGCAAGAAAGACTGAGGAAAATGGCGTCGGCTGATGCTTTTATACCCCAGACGCTCTGACGTCGGGGAAAGTGCGACATCAGCCGAGGCCAGACCCAGACTTTGGAATCCGGCCGACCGAAGGGCTGCCTGAGGCAGGACAACCCATATGTTATGACTGCAGATGCATCCTTGAAGTCCATCATACTTACATATCTGTGGGGCATGCCTAGCCCTAGCCTCTTGAACCCAGGTGTCCAGGGTTTCCCTCTTCCTTTACTTCAGGTCATCATAGTGGTGATGACACTGCTCACCAGTACAGGGGATACCAGTAGCAGTGGTAAGATCCCTGGTCAATTGATTTCAGCTTTCAGCTTTATATTCTGAACCCTGGTTATCACACTGCAACAGCTGGGGTTCATGGTTTTGGACCAGGAGTCCAACAAACACTCTGGATTCCTGCACACTCCACCTCTATGCCAAAAAGCCCACTCCCTCACCAATACAACCAGGCATAATGAGGGTTTACTATGGACTCCAATTAATGTCTTGAATTCCCACCTATTGGCCTTAATATAGGCTGCTTTCTCACCCTTACACATAATAGTGTAACATTCAGAAAAGCACCGCATTGCTTAGCACCTTGCAAACCAGTTTATTGGAGCTGAGCAACGCATTAACTCACACAACCATGTTTTAGCGGAGCTTAGCAATGTGCAAACAGGAATAGCAATTGACCATGTTTAAGCAGTGCTTAGCATCATGCAGCTTTTCCAAATGTAACAATTTTGTTTTTGAATTAAACCACAATAAATGTTAAAAGGTATGACTGCACAGGACTCAAACCCAGGACCGACTACACTTTAGGCTGTGGCTCCACCTATTTAGCTACTTGGACAGTGAGAAAACCAGTATACATTCGCATATACTGCTAAGCACCATGCCGAACAAAAAGTCATTCAAAAAAATAAATAAAATAAAAAAAAGTAGGCAAAAATAAATAATTAATTACAATTGCTTTCTATTTCTAGATGTCTGGCAGGTGTGAGCTATGTATGTATAAGCACAGCTTGGCACTGCTCTGTTCCATGCCACTCCGCACAAATGGGCTTTAAAAGAAAGTATAATAAATAATTAATTACATCCGGTTTCTATTTTTAGATGTCTGGCAGGTGTGAGCTTTGTATGTGTAAGCACAGCTTGGCACTGTTGCACTCCATGCTGCACCATGCAAATGGACATTAAAACAAAAAAAAAAAACAAAAAAAAAAAACAAATTATTAAAATTCACACATATTTCTACACTAGCAGGGTATATTAAAAGAATTGTTATCCTGTGCATAACATCTGTCCAGGAATTTCCTGGACAATGCACAACTATGGGAAATATCCATTTTACTGTGATCTCCCTTGGCAGTGCACCATGATTAATATGCATGGCATGCTGCAGAGGGAAGTTGGCCATGTACACCCGAACATTCCATGTAGGCTCTACATGGAGCCTACATGGATTTTACTGAATCCCTGGGGATTGTCTTTGAATTATTTAAATATAGATCAACAATGCCATATTCTCTTATGTAACTATATATTTTCAGTAAAACTTTTGATATTTTTTGTCCAAAGGATTTATAAACTCAGCAGTATACCCATCAGGTCCAGGAGCTTTACATGTTTTCACACTATTTATTACTGAAAGAATTTCTTGCTGCATGAAAGGTGCTTTAAGTTGATCTTTCTGTGTTTGATTAATCTTTGGGAAGTTTAGATTCCTTAGAAAAGTATCTCTAAATAATTATGTCATTTTTAGTTTTTGTGGGCCATACCGTTTTGTATATAAAATCACAAAAGTTTTGATAATTTCTTGATTAGAATTATATGTTCCCTTAGTATTCAATTTCTGTTATCATAGGAGCACTATTGTTAACATTTATTATCCTGTCCAGTAATTGTGATGGAGTTTGTGCACATTCTGAGTACCTTGCTAAGGTTTTCATTTCTGTGAAAAACAACTGTTATGTATATATCATATATAAGTGTTTTGTAAGTTATATACTGTTTTTCCAGTACAGAGTTTTTATTTTTTTGACTGATTCTTCCATTTTGATTGTTTTTTTCTTTTTTTTGTCTCTTTCTCTCTCTCTCTCTCTCTCTCTCTATATATATATATATTTATAGTCTGACACTATTTGATCAGAATTTTCCTAATCCTTGCTTTACTTGCTATCCATTGTGTATCATAGGGAATATCTGTCAGTGTTAAGTCATGGCTGAGTTCTTCTAATATGTTGTTAATTTCCTGTATTGTATCCTTTTCATGTAGTAATTTCACATTTAGGGACCAGTTTATACCCCACGTTTTCAGGCTTGGATCTCTAGGTCATGTTATTTTAATTGCAATCTTTGAGTGGTCCAAAAAAAAACTAGGTTTTGTACAATAGTTTATTTCTGTCTTTATGAATATTTCCCATATTAAAAATAAGTTTAAACTAGACTAAAATTTCTACAATTGGGAGTACGATGTGAACTTTATTATAAATGGTTATTGCTCTGGTAGCAATGGGCATCGAATAACTTAAAATCTGTTTTTAGATCATTTATCGCTATGGCGGCCCAGGTGTTATTCGTTTTTCTTTTACTTGTTCTGTCTGTTATGTGGTCATTTATTGCATTCCAGTCACCTCCCATTATATAGTAATAGTTTGGAAATCAAGTTAAGATGTTATAAATTTCCATGATAAAATGCTGTTGTTTTACACATTGACTATACAGGCTCAAGAAAAAAAGTGTTTTCTGTAAACTAGAGCGTCTTACTGAAAAATAACACCATCTTCCATTTATATCTGAGTCATGATGTATAATCATTTCTCTGAATGAGTTTTTATTAAAATTCATTCCCTGATGCTATTACTGTTTTTATCCATTTTTTTCTCCCTATCATTCACCCAATCTTCCTTTAACATATGTTTTTGTTGTATAAATATAACATTTAGGTCTGATTTAATTGCTAAGTGCATAAATAATTTCCTTTTCTTTTTATCTTGTATCCCTTTCACATTCCAAGAGTCAATTATCCACATCCCTTTTTCTTAACTCATTACAGCCAAGTCCACCCCCAGGCATTTCTGCAGTTACCTCATACTGTCCCTCTAGGCTCAAATATTGTCTGTTCATATTTGCATTAATAATTCCAAAACCATGCTAATTATAAGGTGTCAGAATAGTTTATCTTGAAGCATACATGATGGAAAACACAACTGTACTGATATTTGACCTCTGTCAATGAGTATTTGTTAGAGCTGTAAGGTGAAAACTTAATTTTTTAAGGGCTAAAGCTACACACTCAAAAGAGCTGTACTGGAGGGTATGATTTAATGTTAATTTGTTTTGTTGTCTTCTCCTTATGTTCATATGAATATTTTTATAGTGTGAGTACGTATTTCTCTGTTCAGGTAGCATTTAACTCTTACACCTCTATCCCTATGCCTACCCACAAAACAACCAAGGGGGTATGTTTCTTTTTTGCAAGTTAAAATTCAACATTTTGTGATACCTCTATTTAATATTTTTTCAAAACCATTATATTACAAAAAACAATAACAAGGTACACTAGGATTAGCATATCCTACCTAACTTACCATTCATAACCCATGACTCCATATTTAAAAGTATCGCCCAAATAATATAACCTACATTTTAAACTGTACTTAACTTTGATTGACTTTAATAGTTTATCCTGGTATTGCACTTTTGTATTTCTTCATTTTTCACTGAGTCAAATATTTACAATATACTGTTTCTTGACTTGTATTTTTCATGTGATTTAGTACACCAAGAAACAGTAGTCACAATGATGCCAATCCATACTTCTCATTTAAGATATTTAACATGTGTATACTGCTGATTCTTGATCATTACTTGGAACAACAATCATAGACCAGAAACATTTTGCAAGATTTCAGTACTTTGCAATTTCATGATTCACCATTGACTGCCCAGTTGAGTATCCTAAGTGTCTACAAAGACTATCCATATCAATCTGTTTTGATGCAACAAAAGAGTAGCAATTGTATCAAGAGGCATTTCATAATAAACAAATGTATTTGTAGACATTTAGCAATGTTCAAGCAAACATCAAATCATTTGTTTTTCAGTGCTGTAACAAGAAATATAACCTATCAAGACAGCTATATTGCCTTTAAGATTTGATGCATATCAAAGAAATGCTATTTCTTGACATTTAAATTGAGCACAAGAAACGGTTTGCATTTATTTGGAATTACGTCTGTTAACCAACATAAGAAACATGCTATATGTAATTACTATTGCACTTCTTCATAAGAATGAATTGTGTCATGCTTGAACTTTAAAAGTGAGCTCTTGCTATGTTTTCCCTTCTTTTGAAATGATAAGCCACAATTTAGTTCTTTTATTAACTGGAGCTCCCGAGTAAATATCGTATTTAACATTTGTTAACTGGGAAAGTCTGACTAGGACAGAGGCTATTTTCAGCACAGGCCTAAGGAAGAAATCCTCCAGAAGCATGTATTTCCAATGTTGGAGGAAACCAGAGCACCCAAAGGAAGCCCATGCGAGCATAGGAAGAACATGCAGATTCTGCACAGAAGGCACTCCAGCTGAGAATCAAACCAGAGAATCTCTTGCTGTGAGGCAACAACATTAACGGCTTCATCACTACATCACCCACATATCAAAAAAAAAACATTTCAGATTTCTTTTTTTTTAACCATAAGTATTTTGCAAGTAGTTTCTAACACACAAACTTATAATTCAACGAATATTTTAGACACCCAAAATTTCAGTTTAGGAATGAGAGAATTGTTAACAGTAATAACTAAATATAATTTGATGTCAATCTTGTATATTTCTAATAGCAATAGTAAGAGAATCATTATAACATTCTTTTTTGATGACTGATTTCTTCTTCTTTCGGGTTTTCACAGTTAGGGGTCACCGCAGTTGATCTTCTGTCCGCTCATGATTGGCAGTGAAGTTTTACAATGTCGAGTTGCCAGCCTGGCGCCCAACCTTCCACAGAAGGCACACATGCACATACTCACACCTAGGGCCAATTTAGTGTCCAATCCACCTGCAGCATGTCTTTGGGATATGGGAGGAAACCAGAACACCCAGAGGAAACCCACACAACCACAGGGAGGACATGCAGACTCTACACATAAGGCACCCCAGCCAAGGATCGAACTGGAGAACCTCTTTTTGTGACCTTTTGTTCCAGTACTGAAAATTTGTTCTACTGAGAGCATCTAAGTGTATGCTTATAAAAAGCATTTTTAACATTTTTTTTTTTATATCGTAATAATGTTGCCTAATTCTAGTATGTAATGTACGAGTGGTCATCCCAATGTAAAAGGCACCACAGTGGGAACACACCCCTATGTAAATCAACCCTTTATTTTTACAAATGAAGTGACCAGGGACTTTGATCTAACATCTAAAATTGCTTCCTATAGAATTTAGTGGAGTTACAAGGATTATGGAGCATTTACTTTAGTCATATTTAAAATTTCTTGTGACATAGTTGTATAACTTGCTTCTTAGACAAAAGCTATTGGTACTGCAGTTATTACATTTTTTTTGTTTTCTATATGACTGTGACTTATACCATGTTAATGTTTCTCAGATACTTGGCAATATCATACTTTTGCCAACTACAAGAAACTTGAATTATTCAGCTCTTATCTTGTTATTCTCTTCTATGTGACAACATATGCTACGTTACAGCTCCTTTATAAATTTGGAGCTTCGTACCTCATACAGCAATACAAATTTATACCTTCCAAAATTTTGCTATAGTTTTTAATCATCTGAGTGATTTTACCAACAGAATAATTTGTTCCTTCAAAGTTTATGTTCCCTTACAGAAAAAACACCTATATCATTTACCAGTCTGAAGCAATAGTCTGTACAGGGTTGAAACTCCATAACTGCTATGTTTGCAGGAATAAGAAAAAATCTCTCATTTGCCAAACTTCACACTTCTCATCCAATAATTCTTTTTGATTGTCTGGATTTGATTATTTTTTCAGAAACTCTAGTTTCTGATCTTAATCAAAGTCAGTTGAAACAAGAAACATTATTTTTTCTTTTGCCATCACATCATTTAACAATGTATTAGACGTCTTTATCTTCAAATAGTCATGCTCAAAGGAGAAGGAAGAGATAGGAGTGTTTCTTATCAAAATGTCTGTGTAAGAGACTTTTTTTTTCTTTTCTTGCATACTGAAATCAATGTAGTAGTTGTAATCTATTCTTTCATTTACTATGATCTATCAGTACATTAACTGAATACAGTAATACAATCAGTTAAAGACAGAAGTACAATGTTATACAGTGACATCTGTCTCTCTCTTGCTTGCAATAAGGTACTGAATGTATTACTTTATATAATTCTGTATGATTTACTATTATTATCATATACATATATATCTATATCTATCTGTCTATATACAGCAGTCTCTCTATCAATCTATCTATTTAAACCAGTTAAAAACGAAATGACTCTACACTCGTTTTTCAAGCTTACTAGCAGCAGGGGCGGCCCATGCTATTGGACTGGTGGACTGCAGCCCCCTCAACTTCAAACAAAAAAAAATAAAAAGAAATAAATAGAAAAAATATTTTAAAATTTTGCAGACTTCATGCATGCGCACTGCTACTGAGACAGTCTGGAGCATGGAGCATGCGCAGATTGTCTCAGCAGCAGTCCTGATTGAGAAACATGGACAGGAGTGCTCCCACAAGTCTATGCAGTTTTAAACTTCATAGACTGCCTGGGAACTCGCTGGGGAAACACGTCGGGGTCGGACTGCAAGGTCAGCAGTCAGGAGTTCGTCGGGGCAAGGATCTCGGGTCTGGATTGGAGTTTGCTGCAGGGGAAGATCTCACGATGGGCAGGGTCGGATTTGCACGGGTTTTCAGCTGCAGTCTCATCAGGGGAAGATGTGTTTAGGATTCATGGTGGTTTTGCGGGGAAGATGCGTTTAGGATTTATGGTGGATTTGGATTTACTACAGGACCAGGTAAGTGGATGTACAAGGTGTATGTGTGTATGTATGTATGTATGTGTGTATGTGTGTCTGTGTGTCTGTGTGTGAAAATGCCCCAGGTGGAATATACTGGTGGTTAGACTCATGGTGGTGTGGTAAGGAATACCTCAGGCGTGAACCCTGTACCTTGTATGCAGGTGTTAAAGACCTGAATTCCCTACCCACCACCATTTGTAAAAAAAATTGCAGATTTTTGCCTCATATTTGATCTGATCTATTACTCATAATATCTGTGGTTTGTAAATATTGCAATGCTTGATATTTGATGGTGCAGTGGTAGCATTGTTGCCTCACAGCTGCAGGTTTCTGGGTTTGATTCTTGGCTGGGGTGCCTTATTTATGGGGGGGTTTGTATCTTCTCCCTGTGTTTGTGTGGGTTTGCTTTTGTGTCCTCCCATGTTACAAAGACATGTCTGCATTATTTCTTCCTGGGCCTCTGCTGAGAATTGTTTTTTTTTTGTTCCAAGTCAGACTGTCCTGATTAACAAATGTTAAATAAAATTGACAGGCATTTGAATTTCAGACTTCAGGTTTCTGAATGTCTACTTCCTTACATATTTGATGGTGCAGTGGCAGTATTGTTGCCTCACAGCTATAGGTTTTCTGGTTTGATTCTTGGCTGGGGTGCCTTCTGTGTGGAGTCTGCATCTTATCCCTGTGTTTGTGTGGATTTGCTCTGGTGTCCTGCCATTTTACAAAGACATGTGTCTACAGTATTTCTCCCTGGTCCTCTGCTGAAAATTGTTTTTGTTCCGTCAGAAGTAAAATTGACAGGCATTTGAATTTCAGACTTCATATTCTTCAGAAAATACATAGTAAAACAACTTTTTATTCTAGAAATAAATATATAGTAACACAACCTTTTGTTATAGCAATTTTTTAAAGTTTATAAGATGGCTATTTGAAATTTGTCCTTATTTTTGGGACTGTAATACCTTGTTAGCGGCTTTGTCCAGGTTTTTTGTGCTAAGGTTGACAGCTATAGCAATAACTGAATTCACAGAATATGTTTGAGGGCTGTATTTCCTGATTACTGGGTTTGTCCAGGTGTTTTGTGCTAAGAGGTTGACAGCTATGGTGAGAAATTAATTCATTAAATGATAGCCATTTAAGTTTCAGTCTTCCTCTCTTTCACAAAGTAGCTGATTTGGCATAGTGGTATGTTGCTCTTGACTGTTTTGCACAGGGACCTTGGCAGTAAAATGTACGGTGGTAACACAGCAGTTTTCTTTCACAAAGCAGGTCATTTGGCATAGTGGTATGTTGTTCTGACTCTTTTGCACAGGGACCTTGACAGTAAAATGTATGGTGGTAACACAGCATTTTATTCTAGCAGCTTTCCAAGATTATACAAGCAATGTTTAATGTGTCCCTGGTTTTTGCCCTTTTGACCCACCCCAATAAATTTGGCTTTTTCCAGACTTCTTGTGCGGCAAAGTTGAGATGCAGTTGAGTATTGAGTAGATTTTACAAGGAGCTGAGAGCTGCAGGGGAAGAGAAGTTTAGTGCTGTTCATGCTAAATCAGCTCACATTGCTAATAGCACAACAGGCTGTGTACTTGCTTTTGATGCAGAAGGTTGTTGGTTCTACTCCCATAAGGGATGAATGTTGCCATACTGAAAGTTAAGATACTAAGTTTGAGCCTGTTACCAGTTTGCCATCCATTTCCTATTGCAATATTACTAGCTTATTTTTAATGTAATTTAGGCAATTTATTCCTCAGGGGCATCAGACACTTTATTTTTCGATGAAACCATGAAATATAAAGGTGATTGCTAGCAGCAACCTCTTCATTACAGATTTATTTAACATGGAATTATTTAGATGACTTTTTTTACTACTTCAGAGATTGTGCATATTTACCGATAATGGTGGACTGTATAATTGTGCATATTTACTGATAATAGTGGACTGTAGAAGTTTGAGTAGACTTTTATGATGGAAGTGTTCTGAATTGGGCAGTTTTGTTTCATTGTTTACTGGAAAAATGTTCAAAGCAATAGGAAGGTGTATCAAAGAGCACATGTATGTTTCATATGTAAGGGGCCTATGATTTGAAAACAGCCCAGAATTAATTTTTATCTGCCATAGGTAAAATGTATTTTCTTTGAATGTGGGTTTTAATGTTGTTTCAATGAATGTGAGTTTCAAGGGCAGAGAAGTTTTAATGCCAAGTTTGTTTAGCAGATGCCTTAGTGTTTGTGCTGTAAAATTGTAAAATAAAACTTTCAAATGAAGTTCAAATCATCATAGAAGTAAATCAGTATGCACATTAGTGTTTATGGTAAATGGAGTGAAATAGCAAAGTAATAGATCATTGGAATGGCTGCAGGGGGAGGCTCCATTCGACCATGGTTTTGTGAGGGGGAAGGGCGGCAAACTTAGACAGCCCCAGCTGAACTATACCTCCCAACTGTCCAGATTTTCAAAGAATGAATAGATTTTTTGCTTCTTATTTTTGGTTTGTTCCTCATAAAATTTGTGGTTTTCTGGCAAATCATTTAGAAATTAAGTCACTAAATAATGACACACTAGTTTCAGACTTCATAACCTTCAGAAAAATGCATGCTAAAGTACGACCGGTTCTATCAACTGTCCCAGGTTATACAAGAGCAATATTTAGTACTGTTTACATGTTCCCCCAATATATTTGGCCTTGTCCATATTTATTGCATTAACAGGTTGAGAGGTACATGCAAATAAATTGCTTTATAGAATTAGGCATAGCCAAACCTCTGAACTGTCCCTGATTTTGGCTCAAAATGTTGCTCTTCCCCTAATGATCCCTCCGCAAAATAGCAATTTTGGAAGAAAACATGGAGGGTTTATAATTAAGAAATAACTGTAATAATCAGATTACTTTTATTTTAGAAATGCATGTAGTTTATTTTATTTTGTCAGCTGCTCAAATTAGCAGTTCTAATATTAAAGTGTCCCTTCTTTGACAGGTTCCCAGCTGTATTTTGTTGCTATTTTATATTTTTACATCACATTTTTGGTCCATTTTTCATAAAATTGTGTTTTTTTGGCAAATTAGTGACAAATAATCAAAGACTGAAGTTAGAAAATAATGACAGACATTTGAGTTTCAGATTTCATACCACTCAGAAAATTCATACTAATGCAAGACCTCTATTAGCTTTCTAAGTTTATAAGAGCAATATTTTAAAAATTGTCTTTATTTTTTGGGCCTTTGTCCCATTTCTTTGTATGGCTTTGTCCAGATTTCTTGCTCGGAGTTTGAGAGGTATGACAAGTGTGTCACGGCCATCACAAGTCAGCCAGAGACATTTCAAACTGTGACATACTTGTTACACCCCACTCCACCATGTAGTGGCTCTGGATGTGTCGAAGCAAGGCAAGGAGTAGTTATGCAGTGTAAATGTGAAGAGAATCCCACCCATCCAAGGTAGACACAAGTACTAGAGTGGCTTTTCATCTGTCCTTGATTTTTACAGAATGGTCTGGTTTCTGTCATATTTTTTGTACTGTTGATTTATGCTGATTAATCAAAGTGCCTGTTGCTCTGTGTTTAAGTAGCAATAATTTAATGACCATCAGGTAAGCTTGGCTGAGATTGCAAGATGCAAGTAAGCTTCAATAAGCATACTGTTAAAGAATTTCCAACATTGAAAGCCTTTCTGTTGCCATGCAGAGAATACTTAACGAGATAATGTATAAGCCTTGGGTATTGAAATGCATATGCCGGTATTTGTAATAAAGGACATAATTACATTATTTTAAGAGTCTCATTACACTTGGAGACTTCCAGTCATCTCTGCAGGCTTTACCCGTAAACTGAATGCCAATTGCGTGGTCCATAACCTGTACAGTAATCATTTTAAGCAATGTATCTTGAGCTTATTTCTTGTTTGCTTTTCATTTTTTACTTTGATCATGTTTTCCCCATGAAACAAGTAGATGTCAGGCAGCAGGTCTTTTTTTGGATAAGGAACATTTTTACAAGTGGGGGCATCAGAGATTTCTACTTTCAGGATGTTACTTGTTACTTTAATAAAGCTGAATATAAATTAAAATTAGAACTGCAGTGCAAGGAGAAGTGGTTTGAGTTGAGTGCTTCTGGTTTTTCTTATACTTGATTTTGACTGGCATTCCAGTAATATATTTAAAAAGTAATTTATTTACATACAATAAATACAATACAGA
Organism: Protopterus annectens; assembly: GCF_019279795.1. Taxonomy (NCBI): domain Eukaryota; kingdom Metazoa; phylum Chordata; order Ceratodontiformes; family Protopteridae; genus Protopterus; species Protopterus annectens. The sequence goes on from NC_056736.1 coordinate 46,901,486, forward strand.
GATACAATAAATTGTGTGGTGGATATACCTGTTGTTTCTTTTTTCCTTGGTATTTTACGGTTGTTCCTAAATTTATTTTTTCATGCCTCACAACCTTTTGTTGAATCTAGATATTAAGTAAGCTGTCATGCAGCCAATGCATTGAAATATTTTTATTCTTCTACACTTATTTTTGTCTTGATTGGACTCTCATAATGATGGTTTGCCACCCAGGGCAGCGTATTTAATTAAAGTTAGTTTTTGTGGTTTTGAGCATAGCTCCTCCCCATTCTAGTTGACCACACCCCTTCCCCTTGACCCCACCCATTCAGCTGTCTCCTGCAGCCTCACTTTGATTTGAAGTCACCAGCCGCCACTGACCGGCAGACTCGGTCTGTCTCTCTAGTCATCGCTCCTGCTGTCTCCTGTTATAGGAGACCTCTGCCTCAGCTGCAATGAGAAGAAATAAGACAATACTTTTTCATCTGTATTTCACATTTTTTGCCATTTACATTCCAAGTTGCCATTATTAGTTTTAAGCAAGTATATTCATTGCCTTATTTCTTTAACCATGCATTTGCTCAAATATATAATACTATCTAGATTCTCATAAATTGCTAATTGTTAATCTCCCATTTACTGTCATTAATAAACAGACTTAGATATTTATATATCTATATATATATTTAGAAACTAGTAGGTATTTCATTGAATGTTTTCTTTAAATATTTATTATTTGCATGTAGCAGTCTCTGAATTTTGTTCAGAATGAATGTGAGACACACAAAACAATGTTGTTCAAAAGTGTGTTCATGATAGTTTTCTTCCTGATCAGTTCAAAGCATTAAAGGTAATGATTTGGAATTGTATGCATAACTAATAATATTGGTTATTTCTTATTAAAATATGTGCTGGACTTTTATGTCATAATGCAGCAGTCCCTTTCACCCTTTTCCAACCTCCAGGTTGACCAGGGTGTGGTACCTGACTGACTTCACTGACTTCAGGCATGTTGTGCATGCATTTACAATTCTGAAAGTAAAGGACTTTCTTATTCAACTAATACACTGCTAAATAATTCCCAGTCAACATAAACTATCTGCATGGAATTTCAGTATTACTTAAGTTGATGCAAGGATAAATGAAAATATAGAAATTCAATCATTTTTTTTTCTTTCATTATGATAAGATAGAGGACTAGTCATTACAGTACTTATGCAGATGTATAACTGTTCTTTGTAGACATATATATGCACATTATGTTTTACCAATACATATCTTACATTTCTCTTTGTACAGGCAGCTATTGTTGTCTCATAAGCATTACATACTTCTGTATAAACTGTAGATATGTTAAGCTTTATGTAGCATTGTTACAAAAACAGTATAGATAAAAGTATGCAGATACACATTTTCTACTATCAAATACATTCAATAATACACTGTTCCCAAATGTTTTCCTGATGTTAAGTATGATACTTGCTATAGCACTCTGGTCTTCTTGCCTCTACTTAATCTACTCACTCAACCAGCTGTCCACCTTATGCCTCTTCAGGTTTTCATACCTGTGATGGCACTGCTGTTCATAGTGAATAATCCATGTGAGGGTCTCAAGGTGCTCAACCGACTCCTGCCAGATATATATTTTCTTCCAAATAGGGAGGGTAGGGAATAGGAAAGTCTGCATTTCACTATGTGGTTTGGGTCACCTAACTTTTTTTTTTGGAAGGTGGCAGACACAAATGTCATTGGCATTATGAATGATGATTACATCCAAAATGTATCTGTGTATGAATGTGGCTTTTTTGTCTTTTCTTAAATATGGAGTAATGAAGCAAAGCAAGGAATCAAGTCAGAGAAAGGATATTTTCAGCCATGAGGAAAATCTCGTCATCATGGCAGA
>NC_056736.1:46905867-46940867 GCF_019279795.1 Protopterus annectens
TGAAACTAAGTAGAGGAATAAGAGAGGCTAAGTGGGCCTACAGACAGAAAATTCAGGGTCACTTCTCAGACCTGAGAGACCCCAGGCATCTGTGGCAAGGTATACAATCTATATCAGATTACAGACCCCTACCTTCTCACTGTAAAGAAGGTAAAGTGATCTGCCCTCACCCAGCAGATGTTCAAAGGGTGCTATGATGAGTAAACCCAAGAGAGGCAGCTGGCCCTGACAATATTCTGGGGTGATTGCTCATGGACTGTGCTCACCAATTAAATACTGTTCTCACCGACATATTCAACAACTCTCTGCACTAAGCCACAGTACCCAAGTGCTTTAAGAATACAACCATTATATCACTGCCCAAGAAGTCTCCACCATCAAGCCTGAATGACTACTGCCCAGTAGCTCTCACCTCCACTAAAATGAAGTGCTTTGAGAGTTTGGTCAAAGACTACTTAACTTCAAGTCTTCCTGCAACACTGGACCTACTCCAGTTTGCTTATAGATCCAATTGCTCAACGGCAGATGCCATCTCACTGGCACTTCACTTATCCTTGGCACACCGGGAGAGCAAAAATGGCTATGTCTGCAAGTTACTTATTGACTTCAGCTTGGCCTTCAACACAGTGATCCCCCAGTATCTTGGTGTTAGCACTCCTTTATGCAACTGGATTTTGGACTTTCTTATTGACAGACCACAAAACATATGTGTAGGCAACAAGACCTCAATGAGCATGACACTGAACTCTGGAGTACCTCAAGGATGTGTTCTGAATCTCTTGCTGTTCACCATGCTGACACATGACTGTACCACTAGGTGCAACACAAACCACATTATTAAGTTTGTGGATGATAGGTCTCATCAGCAATGGTGATGAAAAAGCCTACAGAGAGGAGGTGAACCAACTGATTGTCTGGTGTGACAATAACAACCTGGCTCTCAATGTGAATAAAGCAAAGGAGATAATAGTAGACTTCAGGAAGAAACAAAAGGCTCATTTTACACTCATAATCAAAGGAGAAACAGTGGAAAGGATGAAGAGCACCAAGTTCCTGGGGGTGCATATCACTGAAGACTTGTCTTGGTCAATAAACACTAATCACAGTGTCAAGAAGACCCAACAACATCTACATTTTCTAAGAAGGTTGAGGATAGCAAAACTACCTTATTCAGTTCACACAACCTTCTACAGGGGTACCATCAAAAGCATCTCAACAAGTAATATCTTGGTGTGGTATGGAAACTGCACAGTTTCAGATCTCAAATCTCTACAGAGGATGGTGAAAGTGGTGGAGAGAATTATCATGTCCATGCTCCAATCTATCCAGGACTTGCAGTCTGCTTGATGCCTCAGCAGTGCCATGAAAATAGTTAAAGACTGCACTCACCTTGCCCATGGTCTGTTCTATTGTTTGTCTTCAGGCTGGAGATACTGTAGCTTACATTCCAAAATCACCAAATTTAATAGAAGCTTTTTTCCACAAGCCATCAGACTTCTGAACTCTTGTAATGACATGCAACATGCTAGTAATAGAGGTCTGGAGTTAGAATTTTTTTTTTTTTCCTTTTTATTAGGGTTATATCAAAACGAAATGAAGACAAGAAAATGATATAACAAAGAATAAAACAATAACATACAATGTACAGACCTACAAACATAAAACCTATATACATTAGATAACCTATATACAGTTCTCATCTATATCAAGCTATGCAGCATACAGAAATATGCGTTACAATCATGTCAGAATGAGTTCAAATATCATTTTCCAAGTGTCCTTCTGGGTCCTTTTTTTCCTCATGGAACACCATAAATATTTATGAGCCAGGAGTTGTTTACTAGCTGTTTGCTTGAATCCAGCCCATGTTATTTTGGACCTGTCTTTCCAATTTAATGTGATGTAGTATTTTATTAGCATAAATGTTGTAACTAGAATGTGCGTGTGATTATTCTTCATTCCTATAGGAGGTACATGTAAGAGGGCAAATTTCCAGGATAAGGTTGATTTTTCATATCCCATTTTCTCTAATTTGACTCTTAAGGCACACCTAAGTTTGTATGTACATTTACAAGTCCAAAATATATGAATAATATCAGCTTCTTTGGAGGGGCAGAATTGGCAAAAAGGTGGGAGTTCTTTGTACATTTTATTTAATATTGTGGGCATAAAATATGCAGTTTAGGATCATAAGTTGAGTATATCTGAGCTTCTGAAGGAGAATGTCTTTAGAAAATTTCTGAATTGCCTGTGCAATTATATTGGAGGTAATTGAAGGGTCTTGTTTTGTCCAGTAATTGGAGTGGACAGCTTCTTTCGTGTGTCTAAGTGAGATAATGAAATTATAGGTATTTGAGATCATTTTTTTTTTCTGTGTCATCATATCCCAAAGTGTTCTACATGTATCTATATGTTGATCTGGGATGTCAGTATCCTTCCAAAATCTGTAACATACTTCTTTCAGTTGTCTTATCATAATTGTATATTTAAACGGGAGATTAAGTTTGTTTCTAATATTAGTCATAGATTCCTGCCTAAGTAGATAAATGTCTAAAACTGTCTTTTCTTTCAGTAGTGGGTATGAATTCAGGTCAATCATCTTTTCATTTAGTTGAATATTGGGGTTTAGGTGTAATGGTTGGAAAGTATAAAAAGCAGTTAATAGATTTAGCGATTGGAAGAGATTTTGTGTTATTTTAATTTGTTCCCATATGTCGTTTTGTATTTTGTATCTTCTTCTGGATATTCCCTTTAGAAATGGGAGGGCCTTGGGATTAAATTGTAATGTTTTAACATAGTTATGATATAATTTCAACCAGGTTGGGCACCACATATTGATTTGTTCCCTGTAATTTGCAATATTAATTAGTCTACTACCTTTGGTAATTTCGTAATACAGTTTAAGTCAGGCAAGCCCACCCCACCTTTGTCCTTTGGATATATAAGTTTTTGATAACTTATCCTGCTGGGTCTTGGATGCCAGACGAATTTTGAGAGGGTTGATTGGATGTTATTGAAGACTTTATTGTGGATCAGTGTATTGGTTGTGTTAAATATAAAAAGTATTCTGGGGAGGATATTCATTTTAATGATGGCTACTCTAGAGAGAAGGGGGAGTTTCAATTGTGTCCATTTTACCAAGTCTTTTTGTATGGTGTTCCATGTTTTAATCACATTGTCCTGATAGTAATTATGTGCATCGGTATAGAATGCTATTCCTAGGTATTGTATGTGGTCACTGACTTTAATATTAGGTATAGTACCTGCAGTTGGGAATTGAGCATAGTTATTGATCAGGAATATTGTTGTCTTATCCAAGTTTACCTTATAGTTCGCGAACTTTGAAAATAATTCTATTGAATTATTGATTTTGTAAAGATCCGTGTTGGGAAGAGAATAATATATATTTAAGTTGTCTGCGTACGCTGATAGAGAAATTTCAGTGTTAAAAAGGAGGGGTATATTATGAAATGTTCTTTGTTTTATTAGTAAGAATAAGGGCTCAATATATAGGTTGAATAGGAAAGATGATAGGGGGCATCCTTGTCTAATCCCATTGTTAATATTTATTTTTTTGGAGCTAAGTTTATTAATTTGTAGAGTGGTATATGCTCTGTTATGTAAAGTGTTTATATAGTGAATAAACTGTGTAGGAAAGTTACATTTTTGCAGAATCAAAGTCAGAAATGACATTGATTCCATCAAATGCTTTAGAAGCGTCTATAGCTAAGGTGTAGATAGGTGTTTGTTTCTTTAGGGATAAAGATATCATTGCTTCAAGAGTTAGAGTTTGATCAACTGTTTGTCTCTGATTGATAAACCCGGATTGTTCTGGGGAAATAATTTTTGTAATTATAGTCTTAGTTCTATTAGCCAAAATTGCTGCCATAATTCTCATATCCAAATTAATAATAGAAATGGGCCTGTAATTATTAGGGTTGGTCATGTCCTTGTTTGGTTTAGGTATTAATATGGTTCTGGATGCATTTAGGTGCGGGTCAGAGATACCCTCTTGTATTATGTGATTATATAGGTGATGTAGTATGATCGACATCTTAGAACTAAAGCATTTGTAGAACTCGGCTGAGAAACCATCAGGACCCGGTGCCTTATTATTTTTGAGGTTATTAATTATAGTTTTGATGTCCACTTGTGTAAGTTCAGCTGATAGAGAAGTTTGTTGTTGTACCTCTAGCCTGGGGAAGTTTAGTGCATTAATAAATAAAAGTAGTTCCTGTTCATTGAATGTTTTGGGGGTAGGGTTGTACACATCTTCATATATTCTCTCGAAGACCTTAACTATATCTTGTGAGTTAGAGTAACTGTTTGCTGAAAAATAAGTTCCGAGTTATGTGGATTAGGTTTATGTTGATTCAACAGTCTTGCCAAGAATCTAGAGGGGAGTTGGGCCCACTGTGAGTAATTGGCTAGGTTTTTTATTTCTTGAAATGATAGGTTTTCTGCTTGTAGTGCTAGTAACTTAGCTTAAAGTTGATTAATGGAGATCTCTACCTCCATGGAATAAGACTGCTGCAGCCTAAGCTCAAGTTTAGATATTTCATCCTTAATACTTTTTTCTTTGGTGAAAATATTTTTCTTATAGAAAGCGTATTTATTGATTAACATCCCTCTAATTAATACCTTGGTGGTGGCCCAAGTTATATCGAACGGAAAGGTGTTATCTACAATACCTAAAATGCATTGGTCCAGTAATAAGTCAGTTTCATTTCTAATATCTTGTTTTTCTAATAAGTTAGGGTTCAAGTGACAGAGTCTATTATTGTTATGTCGTGAGTTGCAATGTGCCCAATCTATTGTAAGGGTGATTTTCGAGTGATCCGATAGAGATCTGTGTTCTGTGTCTAGTGAAAGTTTAAATTGTAATAGGGTGTCCGAGACTAAGAAGAAATCCAGTCTGGACCAAGTTTTATGACACTGTGAAAAGATGGTAAAACCTTTACTATTTGTGTGAGGGACGGTAATGAGGCGTGGGTCGCTAAGTCTAAAATCATTTTTGATTTCGAAAAGGGCAGTAGTGGCCTGTGAGTTGAATTTAGTTTTTTTGTTTGTTCTATCTATATTTGGGTCTTGAATAGAGTTCCAGTCCCCCCTAGGATGTAATAGTGTTCTGGGAAGGAGTTTATTAAGTTATAGATGCCCATAATAAATTTGTGTTGAGAGGAGCAAGGGGCATATGCATTTACTATCAAGATTGGTTTGTCTACTTTGTCAATTTTAGTTATAAAATAACACCATCTGCCTTCTGGGTCTGATTCTTGTCTTAAAATATTGTATTGGAACTAATTTTTAATAATGATGGCAACTCCTGCTTTATTGGTGTTATTACCAGCTGCTATAATGGATTTGATCCATTTTTTATTTGCTGTGTGAACCCACTGCTCCTTTAGTAGGTGTGTTTCTTGTATCATTATAAAGTCTAGATTGGATTTATAGACATGATGCATGAAAAGTTTTTTCTTATTATCTGTTTGTAAACCTTTAACATTCCATGAGGCTAACTTCAACATCTTTTCTTTAGAACTTGAATACCAAATCAGAAGCTATGTACTGTACTGTTAAATAACCGTATCACTGCAGGACTCCGAACACATACATACATTATTAGATATAGATGAGAAACTCTTCCAGCTTTATCCCAGTGCCTAACCACTACCTCTGTCCCCCTGGAAGAGATTGGGATACCAGTCCTTATTAGAAGCACAATTGTTAGATAGAGACTATAGAAATTCTTTTTAGGGTTTAACCATGGGGTATCCCTATTCATCCAGTATCCCAGTTCGTTAAACCAATACCAGCAGAGCATAGAAACCTATTCTATCCCTAGTACCGTAGCTTGAAACATCATGCAGAGCACACATTGAAAGTAAAGTGAGAAAATTGCTAAGTTAACTATATATTTACATTCATGTAGAAAGCATTATATCCTGTATTTTGATGAGCCCTTAATTTATCTAGAACTCCTCTCTCGGACTCTGTATTCATACAGGGTTTGAATAATGCTAAAGTATTTTGAAACAAGATATTTTCATCACAACTGCACAAATAACATTTTTTTCTTTTTCTTTTCCTTCCCTTCTTTTTATGGCTTGTACTATAGATAAAAACTGAGTGTCCATCTGGTTGTGACCATAATCCACAAGTTGCCCTCTTAATGTCTATGTAAAAAAAAAAAAATGCCTCTGTTTTTTAAGCTGAATAAACAGAGACTAATATACAACCAGACATAAGATCCACCTATATAATGCATTTCCACTGTTTGCCCTTTAAACAGTACAACGTTAAATGTATTAAGCCCTTAGATTTCTTCAGCATCCTATCCTATTTTACAGTCACCATGTAGTTTTTAAAGTACCTTTGTATAGTGAGATATCCAGTATTTTGTCCATATTAGTGTGAGCCTGCTTTCTCCACAAAGTTTTGCTGTATCCTCGGGTTGCTTGAGTTGTTTTTACTCTTCGCTTTCATTTTTATTCTCCTTCGGTGCAGGACTGTGTAGAGATGGGCTCTGTAGCTTTAAGGAAGCATTGCACCTTGGGAATTCAGCCTTCACACAAGGTTAGTGTTGACAACATAGCCTGATGGGAGCTGGAGCTTCTATTTTAGACCGACGATTATGTGAAGATCATACCCAAGAACCAGCACTTGATTTCAGATGCAAAAAGCAGGGCCCCTCAGTCGGAATTCATCAGAGGAAAAAGAAGCTTAGCAGAAGCGCATTATACAAAGCAGGTAATCTAGATTATGTGGAAGGATCTTATTTTTTTTTTGCTTCTGGCAGAGAGAGCATAACTAGCATTTATTGGGTTTTAAAACACGTTTTTTCCTGGGTTTGTTTTAAATACTTTAAGAAACGTCGTAGCTGCTTCTTCCTTGTTGTTGCATGAGTATCTGTGGTCTTGCATTGTAAAGGTAAGTGTGTTGGGGAACTTCATTTGGAGTCTGATTTGTTTTGTTATGAGGAAAGAACAGTAAGGGGCAAGCTTTTGTCTCTCTAGTTTAATTTGATATGGTAGATCTTGAGCAATGGTAATGCTCATGCCATTCCAAACCACAGATTTTTTTGTTATGGCAGCAAGTAATATTTTGTTAACATGAAGAAAGCTAAGGATCTTGGCATATACAATTCTTGGTCTAGTTACAACTGGTGAAGGTCTAAGAGCCCTATGTGCTCTCTCAATAGTGATTTGGTTAGCTTCTAAATCATTTCCTAGGAATAGGGCAAAGATTTCTGACAGTGTGTTCAGCAGCTTATTTTGATCTACATTTTCAGGGATGCCCCTTATAATTAAGTTGTTCCGTCTAGATCTGACTTCGAGATCCAGGATTTTTGCTTGTATTTCCTGAATATCATTTTTGTTGATATTTGACTCCTTTTGGATGCTTTCTATTTGAATGTCTTGATCCATTATTTTAGATTCTATTTTGTCCAGTCTTGTAAATATTTTATCTGTAGATGAGCCAATTGCGTTAATTTGAGTTGATAGGTTTTGTATAGCTTCCTGAATGGGTTGCAAAGCTACTTTCAAGTCTTCTAGGTTGGAGTTTTCTGACTTGTTTTATTTGAGTTTGCATTTTACTAGATTCCACAGCTTTGCTAGTTCTGGCTCTTTTAGATGTTGTATCCTTTTCAGGTGAGTTTATTGTAGTAAATTTTGATTTAGTAGTCTGGCTTTCCATAGATTCCTGATCATTAGGCATTTTGTTTGATCAGACTTACTGTATTTGGTAGAAGTTCTTCTGTGCTGTAATTTAGGATTACCTCGGCCTAGCAGTATTCAGCACAAAGTTCACATGTGGCAGAGACCCTTACAGCTATCTGCAGAAATCCTGTCTTTTTACTGAGGATGCAGATTTATTTCTTATTCCAGTTCATACCGTAAGTTGCTCCTATGCCTGTACCATGTATTTGGTGATATAGAGAATTTTATCTCCCTTATATTTTATGTAAAATGTTCAGGTAAGGTGCTCTACTGGGTTTCAGCACTCTCTATAGGATGGCAGCCATCTTGCTTTCCCCTGGAGTTACAATTTTGAAGTAATTCACAGATACATGCAATAAATCTATGAAAATACAATTATATACCTTTTGTGCAATATTAACTATGTAAAGGTAACAGTTTGTGCAATATGCCAAGGTAGCATTCCATGCAATTTGAAATTTGTCTGATTTTGATCTGTGCAATATATCATCTGTGCAATATTTTGGCTACTGATGAAGACATGCAAGTGGAATTGTCTTGGTGCATGTTATTGTACTTGTTACTGCACTACATAAATGCCTTAATGTTGTTATTGTTGGATTAGCTTTAGTATATGTGTTATTGTTGTATTAATATCAATATATGTTGTATGCACATTTAGCTCGAAGTAATGCAATTGTGTTCAGTTGCACTGTTGTGAGGTCTGAATGACAATAAAGTTCACTTTGACTTTTACATTGACCGACCAGAGCACCCAGAGAAAACACACATAAGAGGGACATGCAGACTGCACAGAACACACTCCAGCCTAGAATCAAACTGGTGACAACACTATCTGCTGTGTCACTGTTTTCTTTTTCTTTTTTTCTTTTTTTTGTTTGTTTTTACAGGGCCTACATCGGAAATGAAGAGCTCCACCATACCACTGAATTGGGAAAATATCAACAGCAGAATAGATATTAGTAATATTAATGATGAAAACATAATTATATTTAGAAACCTGCCTGAGGAAAGTAACATGCAGTCTATAAGTTTAATGGCAGGATCTCACACCCCACAAAATGTAACAAACTCTACAGGAAGTGACAGTGCATTACAAACTCAAGCAAATCCTGACATTGCACTCAGGTTTGTACAGGAGGGACAACAATGCACCTCTACGCCAGTATCTCTAAACCCAGATGAACACTTTAATGATGATGGCAGGCATTCAGAGATAGAGTCCACAGTGATACCTTTTCAAAGGAGAGACAGGTGCAAGCAATTGTTACAGCTACCCCAGAAAACACAAAAGACATTGGCTGCTCAACAACAAATTTGCTGTGACATTGTCAGTGCTTAATGCACTGCAACAGAGAGTCACCTGGAAATTATCAGTCCTCCATGTTATGTGTGAGGATTTCCAGCAATACTTCAAAATGGCAGAAAGTAGGGATAATGCCATGATCACATGAATTCATAGTATGGTGGCACACCAAGTACCTCTGGCCGACTTTTTTCATATACTATTTAGAACTTACCAGACTCAAGTAAGAATTATGGTTGGAGGGGTATGAAGATGTGGTACTGTCCAGACCCATGGGAGAAAATGACACTGAGTGCTTCTCAGGAAAATAACATACCTAGTCAGGGAGGACAATCACAACAGACTGCACGCAGACCGTGTCAGTGTTCATCTACATCTAGCAGAATTTCTAATTCAAGCTTCCAATCACATTCATGAAGATCAGTGACTGTAGGGTCATCAACATCAATTAGGTCACAACCTTGAACCGACTCACCATACAGCTATCATGACAGCTCCTCTTCAAAATCACTCCAACTGTCATCCAGCCTATCCTTACAAGATATTTATGACTCATTTCACTTTGAACTACTATGAATTAACTTTGACAATTTTGTTAAGTACAATTTCATCTTTATAAAGATTGTTGAAAGGTTTAAGTAAAAGAGGAAGAACATGTCTTGCCCCCCAAAAAAAATATGTGGGGGTAGAGGGTTAGACCATTTGCAAGTATATGCATTATATCTTTTAATAGTATTGCTTAGGACCTCAGGGAACTGTGGATAGAAATCTGTATGACATCACCTGACACTGCAGTAATTAACACCACTGCTCTATGCATTAACATTCCAACCGCTGGCAGTTAACTACACCTTAAAAATCCAAACAACGGCTACTGCAGGAACAAGATGAGTGTAGCGTAGCTTGAACAGCAAAACCCAACATCCAAAAGCAATAATTTGTCGTATGAAAATCCAAAAGCCCTTCCAAATAGTAAAACAGATTTCTTTTATTGTACAAACAACTACTAGTACCACTAGTTTAGCGCTTTCATCTGCCGACCGCAGACTTCCTCAGAACTAGTGTGTACCCTCTTTACAGGCTTGTTTAAACAACTTTTGGTGCCAACGTTTAAAAATTCATTTAAAGAAACAAGCATTTCAAAAACTTGCTGTAACGAAATCATTTCACTGTAAACTATTATATAACTATATACCTTCAACTAAATTTCATTATTTACAACAACAATAAGTATATATGTATACTTATGAGAATTTGTATGAATGAATATAACATTTTATAAAAATTAATATAATAAAACATTATATAAAATATAACATTTTAAAAACCTGTGAGTATATTAGAATAATATGAACCTAATCAAGATCAAAAACATTCAACATCGGTGTAACCATTGATAGATGGACCAAACATATTTATCAAAACATACCTTTTATAATCAGATTCATGGGACTTTCTAGGGAAACTCAGATCTGAAATGTGGTCAGAACATTTAACTTTTATCACCATTGATGTATGTGATTTGTTTTCTAGTATACCCAAAGATGAGGGCCTGGAAAGGTTTGGAAACAGTCTAAGGAAATTCTCACAGATCAATTGGGACAAAACCAACTTAATTATAGATATGATGGGTTTGGTTTTGGACCACAATTATCTCACTTTCGAAGGAGAATATTTCAGGCAGTGTAAGGGAGTTGCTATGGGGGCCTCTTGTGCCCCCATATTTGCAAACCTGGTCATGTCTGACTGGGAAAATGAATTCATCACCACTTGCGAATTCTATCCTTACATTGCTTTTTATGTGAGATTCCTTGACGATATTTTTATTCTGTGGAATGGACCCAATGAAAAAATTTTAGAATTTATGGATTATATCAATGGAACCACCGAATTTCTCAGGTTCACATATGAAACAAGTAATCAGGGAATTGCATATTTAGATACATACATCAGTTTAACTTCAGATGGATTTACTTCTAAAGTGCATCGTGAAAGTACTTTTTCTAATGTTTATTTATACTTTGGCAGTGAACATCCACCACACATATTCAAAAATATAATTAAAGGTCAATGTATCTGATGTGCTAGGATGTCCTCTAGTAAAGAATTAATGGAAAAGGAAATGAAATTTATTAAAGAATTATTTGTGAACAGAGGTTATCCTACAAGTATGATTAAGGATACCATAGAATATGTGACGACTCAGTGGGGACTTAAATTTAAACCATTATTGGGTCACACAATAGAGATTAGAGATACTAAACATACTCAACAGGACTATATGGGTAGAGTTTGTGTCATTACATACACTCCATATAGTTATATAGTCAAAGACATTCTTCAGAGGTTCATAGGTTCATAGGTTCATACTAGGCTATCTGCCCGAGGGCATTTACAAGCCTAGCCCATAGTTTTGTGGCTTACGCCACCCCTTTAGTATGGGGAACTATACCCATTATTTTGCTGTGCTTCTGTTGAGCAGTGACACTGAGGTAATCCCTGGGGTATATCTGCGATCTCCCATCCATTGGTCAAGATTTCTCTTGAACAAGGCCAGCGAGGTGCTCTGCCTCACATATACCGGGATTTTATTCCACAGCATAGGAGTCTTTGGTGATGAATCTATCCCTCCAGCACGTCCTATTAATAGCCGTGTCGAGGTTTAAGTCTCCCGCCCTTGTGACTCTGACAGATCTAGATTTTTTGAGGTGAAGCATATTCATCAAATCTGGGTTTGACATGGCCTTGTATGTTAGGCAAAGGTCACCTCTGAGCAAGCGTGTTTACTGAATAGAGCTGGAGTTCTTTCAGTCGGGCAGCATAGGACAGATGTTTGAGACCCTTTATCCTTTTGGTGAGGAACTTTTGTGGCCTCTCCAGCTCCAGGTATTGGGATATTATTACTGTAATAGATTCCAATAAGACAATTTTGGGAGAAAAGCCCAAAATTGTGTACAAGACTGGTCCTAATATAAAAAGACTGTTAGAAAGAGTAAAATACAGGAAGGTGGTTAATGAACATGAAAAAATCTTCACCAGGAAATGTGGAAGGTGCAATTAATGTAAGTATATTAATACAAACAGTAAAATCATATTAAGGTGTTTCCTTTAAAAAAAAAAAATTTTTAAATTTTTTTTTAAAAAAACCCCCAAAAAATTTTAAAAATTTAAATTAAAAAAAATTTTTTTTTTTTTTTTAATAATTAAAAAAAAAAAAAAAAAATTAAAAAAAAATTTATTTTTTAAAAAAAATTTAAAAAAAAATTTTTTTTTTTTAAAAAATTTTTCCCAAAAAAAATTTGGGCCAAAATAAACCCTTTGGGGTTTTTTTTCCTTTTTAAAAAAAAATTTTTGGGAAAAAAATTTAAAAAAAATTTTTTTTTTTTTAAAAAAAATTTTGGGGGAAAAACCCCCAAAAATTTTAAAAATTTAAATTTAAAATTTAGAAAAAAAAAAAGGGGGGAAAAAAAAAAAAAACCCCCGGGAAAAAAAAACTTTAAAAAGAAAAATTAAAAAAGGGGAAAAAAATTTCCCCCAAAAAAATTTAAAAAAAAAAGGGGTAAAAAAAAAGTTTTTTTAAAAAAAAAACCTTTAAAAAGGAAAAAAAGGAGAAAAAAATTTTTTTTTTTAAAAAAAAAAAAAGGTTTAAAATCCAAAAAGAAAAAAAAAGGGGGAAAAATTTTTTTTAAAAAGGGGAAAAAGAAAATTTTTAAAAAAAAAAAAAAATTTTTTTTTTTGGGGGGAAAAAAACCCCAAAGGGGGTTTTTAAAATTTTTTTTTAAAAAAAAAAAAACCCTTTTTTTTTATTTTTAAAATTTTTTTTAAACCTTTTTTAATTTTTTAAAAAAAAAAATTTTTTAAAAATTTTTAAAATTTATTTTTTTAAAATTTTTAAAATTTTTTTTTAAAATTTAAAATTTTTTTTTTTTTTAAAAAAAAAAATTTTTTTAAATTTTTAATTAAATTTTTAAAAAATTTTTTTTTTTTTTAAAAATTTTTTTTTAAAAATTTTTAAATTTTTAAAAAAATTTTTTAAAACCCTTTTTTTCCCCTTTTTTTAAAGGTTTTTTTTAAAAAAAAATTTTTTCCCTTAAAAAAAAAAATTTTTTTTTTTGGAATGGGGGAAAATTATTTTTTTTTTTCTTTTTTAAAAACCCTTTTTTTTTAAAAAACCTTTTTGGGTTTTTTTGGGTTTTTTTTTTTTCCTTTTTTTGGGGCAGGGGGGTTTGGTTTTTCCCCAAAAAATTTTTTTTTTGGGTTTTTTTTTTAAAAAAAAAAAACCCCGGGTTTTTTTTTTAAAAAAAAAAAAAAAAAAAACCCCCAGGGCCAAAACCCAAAAATTTTAAAAAAAAAATTTTTAAAAAAATTAAGGAACAAAAAAAAAAAAGGGCCCCTTTTTTCCCCAAAACCGGGGGGAAAAAAAATTTTTTTAAAAAAAAATTTTTTTGGGGGGGAAAAAAAAAGGGGGCCCCCCAAAAAAAAAATTTTTTTTCCCGGGGGAAAACCAAAAAAAAGGGAAAAAAAATTTCCCCCAAAAAAATTTTTTAAAAAAAAGAAAAAAAAATTTTAAAAAAATTTTTAAAATTTTAAAAGGGAAAAAAAAAAAAAAAAACCCCAAAAGGGAAAAAATTTTTTGGGAAAAAAAGAATTTGATTAAAAAGGGGGAAAAATTAAAAAAAAAATTTTAAAAAAAAAAAATTTTTTAAAAATGTTAAAAAAAAAAAAAAAAAAATTTTTTGGGGGTGTTTTTTAAAAAAATTTAACCCAAATTTTTTTTTTTTTTTTTTTTGGGTTTTTAGGGCAAAAAAAAAAAGGCATTTTTTTTTTTTTAAAAAAAAAAAAAATTTTTTGAAAAGGGAAATTTTTTTAAAAAATTTAAAATTTAAAAAGGGGAAAAATTTTTTTAAAAAAAAAAAATATTTAAAAAAATTTTTTAAAAAAAAAAAAGGGGGGAAAAAAAAAAAAAAAGGGGAAAAAAATTATAAATAAAAAAAAAAATTTTAAAAAAGAAAAAAAAAAAATAAAAAGGGGGAAAGAAAAAAAATTTTTTTAAAAAAAAAAAAAATTTAAAATGGGGGAAAAAAAAAAAATTTTTTTTCAAAAAAAAAAGGCCCAAAATTTTTTTTTAAAAAATTTTTTTAAAAAAAAAATTTTTTTAAAAAAAAATTTTTAAAAACCTTTTTAAAAAAAAATTTTAAAATTTTTTAAAATTTTTTTCCCCAAAAAAAATTTTTTTTAAGAAAAGGGGTTAATTTTTTTTAAAAAATTTTGGGGGAAAAAAAAAAATTTTTAAAAAAAGGGGGCCCCCCCCCCGAAAAAAGGGGGGTTTTTAAAAAAAATTTTAAAAAAAAATTTTTAAAAAAACCAAAAAAAAAAAAAATTTTTATAAAATGGGAAAAAAAAAAAAGGTTTAAAAAAACCCAAAAAATGAAAAAAAAAAGGGGAAAAAAAAAAATGAATTTTTTAAAAATTTTTAAAACAAAGAAAAAAAAAACCCCCAAAAAAAAGGGGGAGTTTTTTTTAAAAAATAAAAATTTAGAAAAATTTTTTTGGGGAAAAAATTTTTAAATTGCCCAAAAAAAAAATTTTTTTTTTTAAAAAGGGGGAAAAGGGGGGGAAAAAAGGGTTTTAAATTCCCAAAAAAAATTTTTTTTTTGGGTATTTTAGGAAAAAAAAAAATTTCCCCAAAAAAAAAAAAACCCCCTTTTTTTAAAAAAAACCCAAAAAAAAAAAGGGGTTTTAAAAAAAAAAATTTTAAAAAAATTTTTTTTAAAAAAAATTTTTTGGGTTTTTTTAAAATTTAAAAAAAAGGGGGGTTTTTTTTAAAAAAAATTTTAAATTTTTTTAAAACCCCCAAAAAAAAAAATTTTTTTTTTTTTTTAAAAAAATTTTTTCAAGGGAAAAAAACCAAAAAAAATTTTTTTTTGGGGGGTTTTGGCCCCAATTTTAAAAGGGGTTTTAAAAAAAAAAATTTTTTTTTTCCCCCCCTTTTTTTTTTTTTAAAAATTTTAAACCCCCAAAAAAAATTTTTAAATTTTTTTTTAAAAAAACCCCAATTTTTTTTTAAAAACCCCAAAAAAATTTGAATTTTGGTTTTTAAAAAAGGCCCCCCCAAATTTCCAAAAAAACAAAAAGGGGTTTTTCTTTTTTTTAATACGGGGGGAAAAAAAATTTAAAAAAAAAAAATTTTTAAAATTTTTTTTTCCCTTTAAAAAAAAAAAAAAAAAATTTAAAAAATTTTTATGGGGGGCCCAAGTAAAAAAAAAAGGAAAAAAAAAAAAATTTTTAAAAAAATTTTTTAAAAAAAAGGTTTAAAAAAAAAGGAACCCCAGGGAAATTTTTTTTTTTTTTTTTTAAAGAGAAAAAAAAAAAAAAAAAAAATTTTGTGGGGGGGGTTTTTTTAAATTAACCCCCAAAAAATTTTTTGGGGGGAAAAACCCCCCGGGGGTTTAATTTTAAAAATTTAGAAAAAAAAAAAGGGGGGAAAAAAAAAACCCCCGGAAAAAAAAACTTTAAAAAGAAAAATTAAAAAAGGGGAAAAAAATTTCCCCCAAAAAAATTTAAAAAAAAAAAAGGGGTAAAAACAAAAGTTTTTTTAAAAAAAAAACCTTTATAAAAAAAAAAAAAAAAAAATTTGGTTTTTTTTTGAAAAAAAAAAAAAATCCAAAAAGAAAAAAAAAGGGGGAAAAATTTTTTTTTAAAAAAGGAAAAAAATCCCCTTGGGGGGTTTTGGAAAAGGGGGGCCCAAAAAGGTTTTTAAAAAAAAACCCCCCTTTGGGGAAAAGAAAAAAAAAAAAGGGGGAAAGGGGGTTTTTCTAAAAAAAAAAAATTTTTTTTAATTTTTAATATTTATTTTTTTTTTTAAAATTTTAAAAAATATTTTTTAATTTTTTTTTTAAAATTTTTTAAAATTTTTAAAATTTTTTTTTAAAATTTAAAAAAATTTTTTTTTTTTTTAAAAAAAAAAATTTTTTTAAATTTTTAATTAAATTTTTAAAAAATTTTTTTTAAAATTTTGAAATTTTTTTTAAATTTTTTAAAAATTTTTCCCAAAAATTTTTTAAAACCCTTTTTTTCCCCTTTTTTTAAAGGAATTTTTTAAAAATTTTAAACGGGGAAAGGGGTTTTTTTAAAAAAAAACCCCAAAAACCCTTTTTTTAAACAAAATTTTTTTTAAAAAATTTTTTTTTAAAACCCCTTTTTTTTAAAAAATTTTTTTTTTTTGGGGGGGTTTTCCGGTTTTTTCCCCTTTTTTTTTGGGGGGGGGGGGTTTTTTTTTAAACCTTTTTTTTTTTGGGGTTTTTTTGGGGGGGGAAAAAATTTGGGGGTTTTTTTTTAAAAAAAAGGGTTTTTAAAAAAAAAAACCCAGGGCCAAAAAAAAAAAAAAAACTTCCCGGAAAAAAAAAAAAAAAAAGGAAAAAATGGGAACCCCTTTTTTTTTTAAAAAAAAAATTTTTTTCCCAAAAAATTTTAACAAAAAATTTTTTTTTTTGGGGGGGGGGGAAAGGGGAAAAAAAAAAAGTTTTTTTTTTTCCCAACGGGGGGGAAAAAACAAAAAAAAAAAAAAAATTTTAAAAATTTTTTTTAAAAGGAAATTTTTAAAAAAAAATTAAAAAAAAAATTTTCCCCCCAAAAAAAATTTTTGGAAAAAAATTTTTTTTAAAAAAAATTTTAAAACCAAAATTTTTAAATTTTTGGGAAAAAAATTTTTAAAAATTGGGTTTTTTTCTCAAAAAAAAAAAAATTTTAAATTTAAAAAAAAAAAAAATTTTTGGGTTTTTTTCCCAAAAAAAATTTTTTTTTTTAAAAAAAAACCCAAATTGAAAATTTTAAAAATTTTTAATTTTTTTGGGAAGGGAAAAAAAAATTTTTTTTTTTAAAAAAAATTTTTTGGGGAATTTTTTTAAATTAAAAAAAATTTTTAAAATTCAAAAAAAAAATTTTTTTTTTTAAAAAAAAATTTTTTTAAAAATTTTCAAAAAATTTTTTTAAAAAAAAAAAAAACCCCTTTTTAAAAAAAAAATTTTTAAAAATTTTTCCAAAAAAAAAAAGAAAAAAAAAAATTTTTAAAAAAAAAGGGGGCCCCCCCGGGGGTTTTAAAAAAAAAAGAAAAAAAAAAAAAAGGGGGGGAAAAAAAAAAATTTTTGGGGAAAAAAAAATTTGGGAAAATTTTTCCCAAAAAAAAACCCCCAAAAAATTTTTTAAACAAAAAAAAAAAAATTTTCCTTTTTTTTGGGGAAAAGGGTTTTTAAAAAAAGGGTTTAAGGGTTTTTTTTAAAATTTTTTAAAAATTTTTTTTAAAAAAAGGTTTAATTTTTTAAAAACCCTTAAACCCCTTTTGGGAAAAAAAAAAAAAGGGGGGGCCCCCCTTTTTTTTTTTAAAAAAAAAAAAAATTTTTTCCCGGGGGGGAAAAAAATTTTTTTCCCCAATAAAAAAAAATTTTAATAAAAATTTAAAAAAAAATTTTTTTAAAACCCAAAAAAAAAGAAAAAATTTTTAAAAAATGGGGTTTTTTTTTAAAAAAAAAAAATTTTTGAAAAAAATTAAAAAAAAAGGGGGGGGAAAAAACCCAAAAGGGGGGGGGTTTTTAAATTTTTTTTAAAAAAAATGAAAACCAAAAAAAAAAAAAAGGGGGTTTTTTTTTCCCAAAAAAAAAAAGGGTTTAAAATTTTTTCCAAAAAAAATTTTTTAAAGGCCTTTAAAAATTAAATTTTTAAAAAATTTTTTTTCCAAACCCTTTTTTTTAAAAAAAAAAAAAAAAAAAAACCCCTTTTTTCAAAAAAAACCCCCAAAAAAAAATTTTAAAAATTTTTTTTCCAAAAAAAATTTTAAAATTTAAATTTTTTTGGGGAAAAAAATTTTTTTTCCCCCTTTTAAAAAAAAAGGGGTTTTTTTTCTTTTGGGTGGGGGTTTTAAATTTTTAAAATTTTTTTTTTTTTAAAAAAAAAAATTTTGGGGGTTTTTTAAAAAAAAATTGGGAAAAAAATTTAAAAAAAGGGGTTTTTTGGGGCCCCCCCAATTTCAAAGGGAAATTTCGGCGGGAAAAAAATTTTCCCCCTTTTTTTTTTTTTTGGGGGCCCCCAAAAAAATTTTTTTCCCCAAACCCCCAAAAAATTTTTTTTTTTTTTTTTAAAAAAAAATTTTTTTAAACCCAATGAAAAAAAAAAAAAATTTTTTTTAAAAAAATTCCCCCCTTTTTTAAAAAATTTTTATTTTTAAAAATTTTTTTTTAAAAAAATTTCCCCAAATTTAAAAAAAATTTTTTTATTTTTTTCCCCCCCCAAAAAATTTTAAAAAAAAATTAAATTTAAAAAAAAATTTTTTGGGGTTTTAAAAATTTTTAAAAAAAAAAAATTTTTAAAAAATTTTTTTGGGGAAAATTTAAAACCAAATTGGGAAAAAAAAAAAAAAACCCCAATAAAAATTTTTTTGGGTCAAAATAAAAAAAAAATTAAAAAAATTTTGGGGGTTTTTTTTTTTTAAAAAAAAAAAAATTTTAAAAAAAAAATTTTAAAACCCAAAAAAAAAAAAAAAAAAAAAAAAAATTTTAAAAAAGGGCCAAAAAAAAAATTTAAAAGGGGAAAAAAGGAAGGGGTTTTAATAAAAAAAAATTTTTTTGGGAAAAAAAAAAAGGGGGGGGTTTTTAAAAAAGAAAAAAATTTTGGGGTTTTTTAAACCCAAAAAAACCCTTTTAAAAAAAAAAAATTTAAAACCCAAAAAATTTTCCCTTTAAAAACAAAAGAAAAAAAAAGCCTTAAAATTTTTAAGGTTTAAAAAATTTTTTTTTTTAAAAAAAAAAAAAATTATGGGGGAAAAAAAATTTTAATTTTTTAAAAAAAAAAAAGGAAATTTTTTTAAAAAAATTTAAAAAAAAAATTTTTTTTTTTCCCAAAAAAAATTTTTTAATTTTTTTAAAATTTTTAAAATTTTTTAAAAATTTTTATATTTGCAAACCTGGTCATGTCTGACTGGGAAAATGAATTCATCACCACTTGCGAATTCTATCCTTACATTGCTTTTTATGTGAGATTCCTTGACGATATTTTTATTCTGTGGAATGGACCCAATGAAAAAATTTTAGAATTTATGGATTATATCAATGGAACCACCGAATTTCTCAGGTTCACATATGAAACAAGTAATCAGGGTATTGCATATTTAGATACATACATCAGTTTAACTTCAGATGGATTTACTTCTAAAGTGCATCGTAAAAGTACTTTTTCTAATGATTATTTATACTTTGGCAGTGAACATCCACCACACATATTCAAAAATATAATTAAAGGTCAATGTATCCGATGTGCTAGGATGTCCTCTAGTAAAGAATTAATGGAAAAGGAAATGAAATTTATTAAAGAATTATTTGTGAACAGAGGTTATCCTACAAGTATGATTAAGGATACCATAGAATATGTGACGACTCAGTGGGGACTTAAATTTAAACCATTATTGGGTCACACAATAGAGATTAGAGATACTAAACATACTCAACAGGACTATATGGGTAGAGTTTGTGTCATTACATACACTCCATATAGTTATATAGTCAAAGACATTCTTCAGAGGTATTGGGATATTATTACTGTAATAGATTCCAATAAGACAATTTTGGGAGAAAAGCCCAAAATTGTGTACAAGACTGGTCCTAATATAAAAAGACTGTTAGAAAGAGTAAAATACAGGAAGGTGGTTAATGAACATGAACAAATCTTCACCAGGAAATGTGGAAGGTGCAATCAATGTAAGTATATTAATACAAACAGTAAAATCATATTAGGTGATACAAACAACACATTGATAAGACGTATAGGTGGAAATTGTAGTACCAAACATATAGTGTATTTAGCCCTATGTAAAAAATGTTCAGCCTATTATATAGGCAAAACAGAAAGGCAGCTAAAAAACGCATCTATGAACATTATTACAGGATACAAAAACAGGATTGTAAAAATGCACTATATAGACACATTAGAGAATATGAGGAAGATCATATATTCTTGTATTTTATTATAGATGAGGAAAAAGATACACCTTATGGTGGTGATTGGAAAACTAGATTAGCCTGCAAAGAAAGTAAATGGCAGGTGCTTACTGATTCCACCAGAAGTCCAGGTATTAATGAATTCATTAGTATTAAGCCTTTTTTGAATATGGATTCATAACCTTTTAAACAATTTTATAATTATAATTTATATTAGGTTCATATTATTCTAATATACTCACAGGTTTTAAAATGTTATATTTTATATAATGTTTTATTATATTAATTTTTATAAAATGTTATATTCATTCATATAAATTCTCATAAGTATACATATATACTTATTGTTGCTGTAAATAATGAAATTTAGTTGAAGGTATATAGTTATATAATAGTTTACAGTGAAATGATTTTGTTACAGCAAGTTTTTGAAATGCTTGTTTCTTTAAATGAATTTTTAAATGTCGGCGCCAAAAGTTGTTTAAACAAGCCTGTAAAGAGGGTACACACTAGTTCTGAGGAAGTCTGCGGTCGGCAGATGAAAGCGCTAAACTAGTGGTACTAGTAGTTGTTTGTACAATAAAAGAAATCTGTTTTACTATTTGGAAGGGCTTTTGGATTTTCATTCGACAAATTATTGCTTTTGGATGTTGGGTTTTGCTGTTCAAGCTACGCTACACTCATCTTGTTCCTGCAGTAGCCGTTGTTTGGATTCTTGGTCGCAATCTGGATTTTTTTCATCAGTACACCTTAAAAATATTAGTGCACCATTTTTCATGAGAACACAGTAATGCGAAAACTTAAAAGAACATTTTGCCATTTAAACAAACACTGCTGCCACCTCACTTTCACCACTTCACAAATTATATTTTTGTCTATGAAGTAACAAAATTACCAAGCATGACAAATTAAAAATAATCTGATACGCAGTACCTCAGCAAACAACATATTTTGATCCTATAATAAATAGAAACATATGAACAACATATATTTGCATTCAAATACAATGCAATGCATGAAATCAATACTGCTTTTACTAATTATACCAGATATGAGCATTCACTATATGCATACTTGTATACACAACTTCTACAGAAGTTATTTTTGCAAAATTGTCAAAGAAGGTGATTATTGCTTTTATGATGCCTTACTATATTACTGAACAGGAGTTTGTGAGCAGTCAGGCATGAGTTCTACAAACAAAACAATAATTAACTGTTATAAAAAAATTATGATGAGATTCAATGCAAGATGAAAAGTGACAGCAGACTATGGACCACACACACCATAACCCACAGATATTACTGCATGCATCAACTGTACTCTGAGTGTTTTTTACAAGAAAGGAAACACTAACCTAATTTTCATGGTCCATAGTTCTGGACTAGATGCAACCTCTTTACCTGCACAGTCATTTGCCATGCATGAGCCTGCCACACTGGGTCTCTTACTAATGTTTCCAGCTGGTTCTCATTAGTCGAAGTGGTGTTGGAACTGGGAGCTGCAGGGACAGCATGGCTTACTTTAGCACATAACTCTCAACCTCCTAGTTCAAGAAATCTGGACAAAGCCAAAAATAATGGTGGGGGGAGGCAACATAGCAAAAATAGGGGCAGATTTTAAATATTGCACTTATAAACTTGGAGAGTTGCTAGAATAAGAGGTTTTGTGTTAGCATTTTTGGAGGTTTTGAAGTCTGAAACTCATATATGTGTCTGTTATGAATTAATGACTTCAGTCTTCAGTGATTTGCCACAAAACCACAATTTTTATGAGTAATAGACAAAAAATATGAGGCAAAAATCTGGACAGTTGAGAGGTATGCTTCAGCACCAGACTGGCATGTGATCATAGTATACAGAATGTAATATACAATGAACATCCTGTGTGTAGTAGTGGAGTCATACTGAAGGGCAACACTAGACTCATCCAGGAACCTGAAATAGCTCTTTAGGAGACCAAAGACCCTCTCAATGACAATATGGGTCAGGGACAGGGTGTGTTATAGGTCTCTTCTGCATCTCCACTTGGATTTCTCACTAGCATCATGAGTCATGACTCTAGTGAATATCCCAAATCACCTGAAAAGCAAGAAAATAGAGAGGGATGGTGAGATAAGGGGAGGCACAAAACAAAAAAAAAAAAACATAACTTATTATTCAGCAATGCATTTTTACCATGACTAATAACTTAAATACAATATAAAAATATATTTTTTTCACCTTACCAACAAAATAATTATTGGGCATCCTACCATGCAGGAATATGTAGTACAGTGAGCTAGTGTGCAAGATATGGGAATCATGTTCTCTGCCAGGATGCACAGGCCTTAACTGAACATGGATACAATCTATCCCACTGACTACCTCAAGGAAATATGCTACCCATAAAGGGCATACATACTTTTGATTATGTCCTGATATAACACTGGTAAATAGATGTATAGATCCACATGTGCCAAGGGTACATAAAGGAACTACTACAGTATCCTCTAGGCAGAAGCCTTTGACATCCAGAACATGTACCTAGTCTGTCTCTGCAAAGTCCTTGTGGCAAGTATAGTGAAGGTTATACATTCATTAGTATCCACAGGGATAGGAAGTCAACGCATTTTTCTAGTACCCCTGTGGGGGCCATACATACCCATTAAAATTCTTTTAATGTCCCTGACTACTCTGAACTGTCAAGTATCTTATTATTATTAAAGTTATAATGAGCTATGCTCTGTCTATATCTCTGACTTCTTGGCTGGTAACCACTGCTAGGCACAAGTGTTTATTGCTCACCCAAGAAAGCAATTCATACTACACTAGGCATCAACCCCTATATCACTAGGTGGGTTGCTAACGGGGTCACAGATAGAACCCACAGTGTGAAAGTAGCTGACTCCAAGTCAGACTGCTGACCAGTCATGAGTGGAGTCCCACAGGGTTTGGTCCTGGGTCCTTTCCTGTTTGGTATCTACTTCTCTGAAGTCCAGGCCAACACGAAGGGACTCTGGCTGACAAAGTTTGCAGATGATTGCAAGTTGAGAGCTATTATTAACTTCCCAAGTGATGCTGACATCCTACAGAAAGGCCTCAATGAGACCGACTGGTGTCAGAACCATGACCTTAAGCTCAATGCCAAAAAATGTGTCTTTATCCCATTTGGGAAAAACCCGGTTCCCTTGAATTACCACATTGATGGTAGACCACTGAACACAGAAGGCATTATAAGAGATCTGGGAACACAGGTTGACAGCAACCTCTCTTTTGACCACCACGTTGCCACTGTGGTCAAAATAGGTTTGTGTGGAGTCTGCATGTCCTTCCCGTAGTCGAGTGGCCTCCAAAAGAAATGCGTGAATGGGCGTGCCTTCGCTGAAGGTTGGGTGTCGGGCTGGCAACTCGTCACCATAAAAAAAATCTACTGTCAGTCATTAGCGGACTGGAGTTCCGATGTGGCGACCTCTAACTGGGAAAAGCCGAAAAGACAAACAACAACAACTATTAATTTTATTAAGCCCTGGGTGGACAGCAGATGTAAAAAAGTTTATCCACTTGTATTCTGCCCATTCTGTTTAATTCACAATTTATTTATAAACCTCTTATTCTTAAAAACTCTGTGTAATATTCTAAATTTAAACACATGCTCACTTCCAAATTGTAAAATATGCTTACTGAGTGCATTTCTTTCAATCCCTCTTCTTCTCTCAGATAGGTGGGAGGCAATTCTCTCCTTAAATTTACAATTGTTTTTTTCCAATATAAAAACATAAACATTCCTCACATTTAGCCAGATAGACTAAATTCTCACTATTACACCAGCATATTATTTTTAGATCTGATGTTCACCCATGGCTTAATAAAATTAATAGTATTAAACCTATTTTTTTTTCAAAACAAGTTTATTGTTTTAACATATAAGAGAAATATCATAACAATTTTATACAAATAATTAAAAATAGGTATTATTATAATATTCAACAAAACAACTAAAGTATTTACAAAGACATCCACTACAATCAGATCAATTAATTAAACTAAAATACTGTGCTATTGAAATTAGAATTTTTTTAACAAATTTTGTAAATTATCCCATACAATAAAATGTGATGTTTTTCTAGTTGTTCTCATTCTAATTGTGCTTATTTCCATATGACACATTATATTCATAACATTTTAAATTCATTGAACGAAGGAGGTGTATCTGAAATCCAATTTCTAGTTATTATTTTCCTAGCCACTGCTAGGATAGACCATAACAAGGGAAGCTTAATCTTTTTAACACATTGAGGTACAGGTGTGTTGAATAATATAAGAGACTTAGAAATAATGAAATTATCTGTAAAAGAGCCTGCAAAATTCATTAATTGACTTCCAGTATTCTTTCAACTTCATACAGTCATAAAACATATGAGCCCAGTCAGCATTAATTTCTACATTACATCTCTTACATAGATTATCTTTATTATTAATTTTATTCATCATCAAAGGTGTATAAAAAGATCTATGTAAAAATTTCCATGTATAAAGTCTCCAGACAATGGAAGATGTAATTCTATAAGCAGATTCCAATATATATTGTTTATCTTGTTGAGTTGGTGGGTCCCCATTAATAGAGGTGAAATAATTCCAGTATGAATCTACATTGTAAAAGTTTCTTGTCTGATAATTTTATGTATATATGAAAGTTTACCTTTATCAGAAACTTTATGCTGTAAATTTATTATCAAGTAATCAATCAGTTTTGGAATAGATTCTTTAACTGTTATAGACATTAGATCTATTCTATCAATGAGATGTTGTCTAAAGATCTGAACCTCTAACCAGCAAGTTTCTCTTAGATCAAATTCTTGTTTTAAGAAATCTAGATTTTTAACTTTATTATCAGATATCAGCTGATACCAGTACTTTAGATTATTATCTATAGCTAAATGAGCTCCTTCAGAAGTAGATGACATAAGCATACCCTGAGTATAAATTATAGGGAATACAATAAAATTCCATTCCCTATACTTAGGGTGCATGAATATAAAGTTACGATAACTAATAATAATATTTAATGGGTAACAGACCTTATGTTTAGGTGTAATAGGTGAAGTACAAAATTCCTTTAGCAACCACAACATGGAGTTATTTATAATCATATTTTTATGTGTTAAGGAGATTTTCATGAAGTGCATACTAATTAGCTCCCAATAATCTTTCCATTTTGCGACATATGACCGATCTATTAATAAAGTAATAACTTTTATAACAGAAGAGATAATATATAAATTAAAGTCTGGAAAAGAAATACCCCCTTGAGACCAGCTATTAGTATGTTTCTTTAATGCAATCCTAGGTCTATTAGGTGCCCATAAGAAATTTAACATTAGTGTATTCAGTTTCTTGATAGTTATTTTTGTAGGTGAAAGTATTATTGATTGTATTAAGTATAAAATCTTGGGGAATATTATCATTTTAATAATTGTAAGTCTCTCCTCCATAGTAAAAGACATATTATTCCAGGTATTAAAAAGATTTTGTATATTAAGAAAACAGGTATTATAGTTATTATATATAATAGATTTAATATCTTTAGATAGTATTATACCTAAATAAGTTATCTGACCTGAGTTGGGTACATATTTAGTAAAATCACTAATGAGAGTATTTTTTCGTGTATATATAGGTAGTATTTTAGTTTTTCTTCATTGAATATTAAACCAGA
This sequence comes from Protopterus annectens, assembly GCF_019279795.1. NCBI lineage: Eukaryota > Metazoa > Chordata > Ceratodontiformes > Protopteridae > Protopterus > Protopterus annectens. Next base: position 46,931,577 of record NC_056736.1, read on the forward strand.
AATACTTTTAAAATTCATCATTTTATCAAATAAAGACTGCATAGAAGAATTAGATCCTGCTGATGTAATTAGAACATCATCTGCAAAAGTTGAATTTTTGATGTTGTATTTTCTTCTATTTCAAAACCCTCTATGTCAGTACTGTTTCTAATCAAATTAGCCCAAGGCTCCATTACTAAAGTGAATAATAGTGGAGAAAGTGGACATCCTTGCTTTGTACCTTTAAGAATGGGTATTTTTGTGAAACATATGTTCCTACCTTAATATAAGCCAGCGTTCCTTTGTATAAATGCTCAATTAAATTTACAAATGCATCAGAGAAATTTGTGCATTTCAGTAAGGTAAACAGATAGTCCCAACTTACTGAATCAAATGCTGAACCTATATCAAGACTAATAAGTGTTAAATCTTTCTTTTTCCTATTTGCAAAATCAATTAATGTTAAAGTTCTTCTTATATTATCAAAAGTATTTCTATTTATAATGAAGCCCGTCTGATCTATGCCTATAATGCCGGGGATAATTGTCTTCAATCTATCAGCAAAAATACTTATAAACATTTTATAATCAACATTAAGTAATGAGATGGGTCGATATGAAGAACATCTAGTTGGATCTTTATTAGGTTTTAAAATTGGTGAAATAAATGTATATTGCCAAGATGGGGGGGGGTTATTAACTCAGTTTGGGCCAGAATAAAAACCTTATGTATTAATGAATATGTAGTTTTAGAAAGGATTTTATATATCTCTGGTATAATACCATCATTACCCGGTGCTTTGTTTGATTTAAGCTTATTTATTTGTGTAATAACTTCTGTATATGAAATACTCTTGTCCAGTAGTTTAATATGTTGTTTATTAAGCTTTTTATTCATGTTTGTGGTTATAAACTCCTTTATTTTATCTTTAGGTTCCATGTTAATGTTGTTATGGTTAATCTTGTGAAAGTGATTTCTAAATTCATCCAGTATTTCTGGTATACTAGAAACATTCTTCTTTTTCCTTAGAGAAAAGATTTCTTTGATATGGTTTTGTTTATTCAATCTTTTTGTTTTATTTTTAAGTCTATGTAAGTATTTGGGGCTTATTGAATAAGACAAAAACTTGTATTTCTCTAAAGTTATTTTAACTTTATGAAAAAACCTATTTTGAAATTAAGACAATCATATGTTGGTTAGAGTGTTATATTTCTTATATGAAGTGATTTAGGCTGTAATAAGATGTTCTAAAGTATTTTATTAAGTTGGTTATAGTGCTTTTTATGAAGTTTTTATTAATTAAGCATATGCAATAGTCTGTAAGGAACTTATTTAGTTAATTATATAATGCGTTTATGACTTGTGTTTCCTGATTGGCTGGTGTTGCTTGTTTATTCTGTGGTTTTAATGTAATGATTTATTCTTGAAAAAGAGTTTCAGCTCGAAAGCTTGGATGCAATAAACCCTGTTTTATATGGATGGCCATGCTGTGTCTTTTGTTACTGAATTTCATACTTGGAAGTAGCAAGGCTAGCAGAAAGTGACATTGTTTTCATAGATTGTAAAGTAGACAGCATTAGCAAGACTCCGCTTTATATAACATATCTCCGGATGGTGTGGAAAAGCAGGAAAATTGTACTATGAATTGCAAACAGGTGATATAATGCTTTATTAGCATACACTGAATTACATCATATCTCATTCACATCTTATTATGACTTAATTTGCATAAGCTTATTTTCGTCCATTGCTCATATGCATAGGTTGCCTCTGTGAGTCTCGGCTTAATTCTGCTCATTCATAGACAGCTCAAGCAGCCATAAAACATTTACATAATGACTATGAATATGACCCTTATTTTTTAGGTATTAAATGTAGTTCATTGTTTCCTTGTTCCATGTGCAGATGTTGGTAGTACTTATTTGGCATTTGATGACCTAATTTCAGAAGACAGAACAGCTAAAAACAGAAAAAGCAATCTAATAACCATAGACACTAACTTAGATACTGTATCTTATTATAGGCACTATATAGTTCACTGACATAACTTTTTGAAATGAAAATCAAAGTAAAATATTTAATTTTGATTTATATAAGTGAATATATCTGTGTGTGTGTGTGTGTTTGTATATACATACACAGTTATAGATATCTATCTTTATATGATATGGTTTCCTTATTATTGCATACTTTTTGTCATGTCCAGATTTTGAAACAGTTTATCTTACCAAATTATGTTATAGTCAACTTACCAGATGTTGGGTATACCATAATGTTTGGTGTTCCCCTTTCTACATGGCTGCATGACCATGGATTCAGTATATATAGGTTTGGGATGTTTTCTCACATTGGGTGTATTTCCGCCATGTAAAAAGTATTATTTTAACCATTTGTGCTGGCTAGGTATATATATGTGTTTTGCAGGGATAATTTGCTTTTTTAGTAGGTAACAGGCAGTTACCCATGTTTAAGGTTGGGTCACAATTATAAATGAATTGCTTACTTTTTCAACTAATGTATTTTGACGTTTTTACTTTGCTACATAAGGGATCATAGCTGAACTTACCCAATGCATTGTGTCAATCATCATCATCTATGATTTTTCACAATATAATTATGATCCTGACACATTTTTGTTTTGTGTTGGTCTAACTTCTTTCACACAGATATTGTGTTGTGGCCTCAACCAACTTAATCTTTTAACAACATCCAGCTTGTTTTGGGTCTATATTAGAACATCGAAAGTTTAATGGTTCGAATTACTAAAGGTCAACCTTTAATGTTCGAACCATTAAAATTTCAAATGTTCAGAAAAAATAAATTAAAAATAAAAAAAGAAGCCCCCTGCACCCCCATACCCCCTGCTACTTAAATATACCAACTCCGAGACCGCACTACATTGAAGTAAATGGAAATCTCCCCTTACGGAGATTTCCGTTTACCTGTTCAACGTTCTGCACTTTCGCTATTCTCATGTCGACAATGTCGGATTTGACATTGTCGGCTTTTGAGAATATAATAGGTAACCACTTGTTTTGCCTTACATAAAGATGTATACAGCTCAAATATATTTTTACCTTTTGTCATATTGTATCTCAGATCAACATCTGTATTTATATGCTCCCATTAAGATGCCTCCTGGATGTTTGAAGTTTTATTAAGGTACACAGCTAATAAACTGTTACATAAGTTTAGCTTCCTTTCTGGATCAGAGCACCACTGTCTTTTTAGGTATTACTTCTTCATGTAGCATTGGCAATGAACTGTTCAAATGGTGTTCAATTAATATTTAACACTAAGACACGCTGCCTGTTCTTGCAGATACTTATACAACATTAAAATACCTTGAAAAAAAGAAAAACAAATACATATGTGAAATAGATATTACATCACAATGTAAAGATAAACACTGCACTTAACAGCAAAATAACTAACGTATACAGAAAGGATATACACGTGGCTGTATGGCAGTATTGATGTTTAACTACCTAGCGATCACTTTCAAAAAACACTTTCCAATGTCAAATTCAATGAAGTAAAAATACAACTAAAATATAACAATGAAAGTCCTATAATAAAACCGGCATGATTGCATTATATAGAAATTACATCTAAAAAAGTTTCAGGTCACACTAGCAAACACTTTATTCCTGAGTAATTAAAGATAACCTGTGGGATTCATGAACAGTTGTGTAGGCTTTACCTGAAATTATACGATATTTATGATTTAGCATGATGAGCAGCAGCGCTTATTGCATGTGTGTGCAGCTCATCATGTTAACATGAATTCACGTATGTTTTCATGGCCAGCAACAGTACTGTCAGCCAGGAAAGTATGTGCAACACGAGAGCACACAAACGAACAAGCTTGCCTATGGGCATCCATGTTAAGCATACTCACGCAGACAAAGCTACATATGGCGAATAATGCAAGCTGTACCAGACAGTGAAAGTGTACTGAGTGTAATGTGCACAAAATTGAAGCATACAAATGCAGAAATAAGAGACTAGAAGAAAAGGCAAGTGCAACTGCAATAGATGGACTACTAGACAGAGAAAGTGTATTGAAGACAATGCACACACAGATCAAAGAAATATATAGAAAAATATAAGAGGGGAGGATGCCTGCTCAAATTATAGGAAGATAATTGATAGGAAGGTGCTTATGTAACAAAGATGATTTTGTAATAATATAATTTTGCAATATGTATGTCATAATAATTATTGTTGGTAATTCTTCCTGAGCAAATATTTGTAAATAAAAGCAGACATGATATTATAGGATGAGACAGTTACACAAATTAATATTGCAACAGAGTGGATTACGTGACATGTGAATGTCATTAACATGCTCCTTTAAGAGGACAGTTCTCAAGGACAGTACATTCACTATAGGATAGAAGTATAGTGGGCATTTCATCAGTAAAACTTGTTGGAAAATTGGAATAGCTTAAAAGCCACAATCTCCTTTTACAGGAATCAAAGCAATCCCATCAATAATACCACTGACCTGTGTGCTAACTGCAAATGCCATAAAGGCAAGAAAAGTAAAACGAATACATACTTGAAATAAATATATTACATAACAATTCAAAGATAAACACTGCACTTAACAACAGCAAAACAACTAAAGTATACAGAAAGTATATATATGATGTTTAGTAGTACTGATGTTTAACTACCTAACGATCACTTTCAAAAATACTTTCCAATGTCAAAGTGAATGAAATAAAAATGCAATTAAAGTATAACAATGGAAGTTCTATAACAAAACTGGCACAACTGCATTATACAAAAATCACATAGATAAAGTTTCAGGTCACACACCTTAGCAAACACTTTATTCGTCAATAATTAAAGATAACCTGTGGGATTTATGAACAATCATGCAGGCTCTGCCTGAAGACTACACAATGTTTACATGTTAGACTGATGACCAGCAGTGCTAATCTCATATGTGTACATGTTCCTCATCATGTTACCATGAATTCAAGAACATTTTCTTGGCCAGCAGCACTACTGATGGCCAGGAAACATGTTGAGCAGCACAAGCACACACAGTAAACAGACCCCCTTGCCTATGGGCAAATCTGTTAAGCATGCTTACATGGATAGCACCAAAAGCTACATATGGCAAATAATGCAAGCTGTACCAGGCAGAAAAAGTGTACTGAGGACAATGTATGCACAAATCAAAGAGATGCATACACAAATATGAAAGAGTGGAGGATACATGTTCAAATTATAGTAAGGTAATTGATAAAAAGGTGCTTATGTCCCAAAGACAATTTTGTAATAATAATAACATTTTGCAATACATATGTCATAATAATTAATGGTCATACTTCCTGAGCATATATGGGTACATAAAAGCAGATATGATATAATAGGATGAGATATTTACACAAATTAACATAACAGGAGATTTTGTGACATATGAATGTCATCAACATGCCAAGTTGAGAGGACAATTCTCAAGGTTAGTACATTCACTGTGGGATAGACGTTTAGCGTGCATTTCCTCCATATAACATGAAGAAAATCAAGATGGCTTAGAAGCCACAGTCTCCTTTTACAAGAATAAAATCCATTCATTCAATGTTACCACTGACCTGTGTGTTAATTGCATACAGCACAGAAATATGACTTGCACATGTATGAGGATGATCACCCTTGAAGGGCATTTTGTACTTCAGTATTCTAATGGTTATACATCCCATATGTAGGCACATATGCTGTTACAAATATGGGAGTAGAGTGTGACATATGTAGTACCCTTATGTAAGGTACTCCTGCTTGACACAGTTATTGTGCAGGCAGATAACAATAGATGTGCACACTACACTATGATGCACTGTATTCCTCAGAGATATGTATTTTTGGCATGTGCCACAAGTAGCTATGGGTATTGCCACAATCAAATGAAATTAATGTGTGAATTAAGAAAGGATCCCTGATAATGCATGTCATATCAGCATGTCAGACTGATGGCAATTAAATGAGAACACCAATTTGCAACAATTGTGATCAAGGAAGGCTTCTCTGTATGTTTGTACACATATCACCCAAGAACTGGAGCACATTAGCAGTCTCACCATGACATTAGTGGAACAAATGTCAACTGCCTTGTAATCCAAAGCTACGTTCACAAGTGTTTGTGCAACATATCAAGGGATAAGACTGATGTGATGCAATGGTTGTTGTTTGACATCAGTATGTTCACACATAAGTAATCTTTATGCTAGAAGTGAGCATCAAGCTCTAAAACTCATCCAACTAACAACATGGCTATTAATCACATGCACCACAGTGGAACTGTTACCACAGCTCTTGAATTCCACCTATATGAAGTCATGCTATAATGGATGGGAGAGGCCTCTGCCACTCTATACATACAAAGTATAATTGTGGGGATGTGTTTCTTGCAGAACAAGTAAGGACACAAATGTTGACAGTCACTCAATGCTGGTTTGTAACACTCGTCTAAGCACTGAGGAAATTAACACCATAATGGGATCAATGAATGTGCCATGCTATAACTGCATCGCCAGTTGTCATATGTGTTGTTATGTGAAAGCATTACATTATGTTTATGAATTAAGGATTACTTAGACAGAGGGGGTAATTCAATAAACCCTACACAGAGCGATTCTCTATGTAAGAATAGTGTTGTGGTCCAAACACAGAATATGGCCGCTGGGCAATCCAAGAAACAAAGCTGGAGGATGTACAAACATGCAGATGCGGAGGAATCAGTGGAATGCAAATCACCTCATATGCTGGTGAAAACCATGCAAATGAGGTGATTTTCCGATTCAGGAAGCAGAAAGGCACCGGTGTAGGTGCCGTGTCAGCATAAAAAATGTACTCGGTTACAAACAGTGTACCGGAGTATAATATTTAAACAGGGGCTGTAACAGCCAAAATAAAAGGTTGTATATTACACAGTAAGCATGCAACTGGCCAAAACTATGGCCATTGTGTTAAAAAAAGAATGCAATATATGAAAAATTAAACTTTTTTTTTTAATACATATGCCATGTTTAAGTGGCACACAGCAACATGCAAACATGCTATTTTGCAAACAAAATAAATAAATAAAAAGTGTAGAATATGAAATTTAAAGCAATGCAAAGGTATTGCATTATAGTGGCCAGCATGCAGAGGCAAACAATGGCAGGTTAAAGTGGTAGTTATGGAGATAGGCACTGGTGTAGTACAGCATCTAGGGTATATGCAATTAAGTGTATGTAAATGAGCCAAGGTTATTGAATAGCACAAAAGGGCCACTGTGTCCATAGGTATTAACTGTGGTAGGGCTAGAACTGTGTTGGTGTAGGCAGAACAGATAGCTAACATCAAAAGGGGATGTGTCATGCCATACTTAAGTTGATATGAGCATAGTGATACCTGTTTGCACTCAGCTAAGCACAGCTAAGCAGGGGTGTGTGTGTATCTGAGGCTGCAAAGCTATACTTAGGACTGTGGCACATGTGTTAGCTGGTTAAATAAAAGCTAAGCATGCCTGTGTACAGGGGAGGGTCCAAACTGCTGTGCAATGTTTATACTAGCTCCGTGGATTTGTGCAGAGAGCTGTGGGACTTAGCAGTGGAAGAAAGGAAAAAGCCTGGGAAAGCCAATCAAGTATAAAAGACTGATAAGCCCTGTTCCACTGACACTGGCCAATTCAAAGTTCTCAATGATATACCTGTCATGTGAAATGTATCATAGTCAGCCAATAACATAGGCTGCATCTGCAGCACACCACTATAAAATATGCATACACCCTTCAATATGATTTTTCCCACATACTCTGCACCATTGGAGTACACACTTGGGAATCTTAACTGGCAAAATGATAGGGGCTACTGCTGCTCTGCTACATCTGTATGCACTACACGCTGAGGTCAGTGATGATGATGATGTTGACAATAGGCTCAAGCTGAGGAGGAGAAAAGTGTTCAGACCCAGGGTAACCTTTTAGGGGCTACATGAGCTGGAGATAGTACAGCACTACAGTGTGGACAGGGACATACTACAATAACTCACCTAGCTCTGCTATCCTCACCTCAGATACAGAGCCAACAGAGGGGAATCCATCTCAGTGGAAACAAAGGTATGTGTATCCTTAAGAATACTAGCTACAAGTACTTTCCAAAGATCTATTTGGGACATCATGGGGGTCTCACAGGCATCTGCATCCAGGGTACTCCAACAGATCCTGGATGTCATGATAACACATGCCAATGAGGATATTTATTTCCCCAGCACCCCTGAGGAGATTTCCCCAGCACCCCTGAGGAGAGGACCAGCAATATGTGTATCTTCCACCATGTAGCACTCCACCCAGAGATACTGGTGCCATAGACTGCAATCATGTGCATATCAACCCACCACCCAGTGAGGAGGGTAGAGTCTACATCAACCACAATGGATACCACTCCATCAACTGCCAGGTCATGTGCAATACCCAGGGCATTATCATTAATGTGTGTGCTGGCAGCCCTGGCAGTTATCACAACTCCCACACCTGACATGTATCACAGCTGTACCAGGCATTTGCCAGCAGAGACATCCCATACAGCCAGGTACTGGGAGATGCTGCCCACGCACTGGAACTGTGGGAGATGGCATCCATCAGAAATGCACACACACCAACTGAAGAATGCCATAATGTGTCACACACAAACTAGGAACTTTGTAGACCATGTGTTTGTGCTGCTGAAGTCACAGTTACACTGCCTTGATGTATCTATTGGAGCCCTGCAGTACTCAGCAGCCACATTTGCACACATTCATAGTATGTGCCATGCTACAAAATATGATCCTATGGAAACAGCTGTGGCAGGAACATCAGAGGTAAGGGGCATACAGCCTCCAACCATTGCGAAGGTCCCCACAGGCACAGGGGGACTAAGAGGAGGAACCACCTGAGCCTGTCCCTGTAGGCAGATGTAGGCATGCACAGTACACCCTGGCCTTGGCAAAGAGGCAACACATAGCACATGCACTGACAACCTAGGGACCCAGAGACTGACAGCTCACTCTGATTCCCATACACGCTAAAAAGGATGCCAGCCACATCACACTAACTGTACCTTACCATGTTTAAGCTGTGTACTGCATGCATCTGACAGAATCAGCCCTGAAGCACTGTCCTCTCAACTGCTGCAAGCACAAGATAAGTCACTCTTCTTAACAACAAATAAATGGGGTAGTAGACTGTGGTAGCATATCTATGGTATTGCTGCATGTATGCAAGGGAATGGAGTGGTCTACCGGGATAGCAGCAGACAGCTAACAGCTATGTGG